>NC_051179.1:52651282-52673024 GCF_013339695.2 Rhipicephalus sanguineus
CCGCACTTCGACAACCGACCGATCTGCTTCGCGTGTGGTTGCGCCGGTCATGTCGCCCGCTATTGCAATCGCGTGCAGCCGCCTCGTGTAGCCTCAGCCATCCCCAGCCAGTCAAGCCGCCCGTATTACGATTCACCGCCGCCTATGTCACCGTCGTCTCGCCCAGCTCCATCTACCCACCGTTCGCCGTCACCACGACGCCGATCACTGTCACCGGATGCGGCCACGGCCGGTCCCACGTGACCAGGAAAACTAGTCGTCGCAGTCCACGAGGCAAGGGCTGCGACGCTATCGAACTGCGAAAGCCCTCAGCGAAGCCAATCGAACGTGTTAGACGTGTTTGTGGACGGTGTGCGCGCATCTGCCCTTATAGACACTGGAGCCGCCGTATCCGTTATTGACGCCAAACTTAGCCGACTACTGCGAAAAGTGACGACGCCACTTCCCGGGCTCTCCCTCCGTACAGCCAGCGCCCAAAGTATTCACCCTACAGCGGTGTGCACAGCCCGCGTCATGATTAAGGATGCTCTGTACGCCGTCGAATTGATCATAATTCCAGCATGCTCTCACGACGTCATCCTAGGATGGGATTTTCTCTCCCACCACGACGATCTGACGCCGGCTGACAGTCCATCGTCTGTGAGCAAGGTACTCGTCAAAGACGACACCAAACTGCCTGCATACTCGTCAACGGCGGTGTCCGTCTACTGCGCCAGTCTCTCCGACAGCGTCGCGCTCCTCTCGCCATCCGACCGTGTTTGCACGAGGAAAGGCTTGCTGGTGCCCTTCGCGACCGTGCAAGTCACTCAGCGCAGCACGTCAATTTTTGTTATCAACCCATCTCAGTACAGTGTTACGTTGGTGCGAGGAGAATGTCTCGGCAGCGTGGAACCCCTCGAAGACGCACAACTTATGGACGAACCAGATGGCACGCACTGCCCCAGTACCGGCACGCTCAGTTCTGTTACCACGTCTGGTTCATCGCCCGCTGATGTATTTGCTTCTTCCATTGCTGACAACCTTACGCCGGTCCAGCGTTCCCAGCTTCTGGAACTCTTGGAAGAATTTCGCGCTTCTTTCGATATTGCTCAAACTTCTCTCAGCCGCACGTCCACCGTTACGCATCGCATCGACACTGGCGCCCAACCACCACTGCGGCAACGTCCATATCGCGTATCTCCCACAGAACGCCGCGTAATCAACGAGCAAGTCGACGACATGCTTCGACGCGATGTTATTCGACCATCTAACAGCCCCTGGGCGTCTCCTGTCGTACATGTTGCGAAGAAGGACGGTTCTGTGCGGTTCTGTGTGGACTACCGACGACTCAATAAGATCACTCGTAAGGACGTGTATCCACTACCGCGAATAGACGACGCGATTGACAGCCTACAAGGAGCCGAATTTTTTTCATCTATCGATTTGCGCTCAGGGTACTGGCAGGTACCTATGGCTGATGACGCTCGACCGAAGACCACCGTTGTCACGCCCGACGGCTTGTACGAATTCAACGTCATGCCGTTTGGGCTGTGTAATGCGCCCGCCACCTTCGAGCGCATGATGGATACTGTTCTGCGCAACCTGAAATGGCACACGTGGTTGTGCTACCTCGACGACGTCGTCGTTTTCGCTCCAGACTTCCATCTTCAACGCCTCCGGCATGTGTTGACGCGTTTGAGCGACACTGGTCTGCAACTGAATCTAAAGAAGTGCCGATTTGCAGCACGGCAGCTGACAATACTCGGCTACGTCGTGTCCAAGGACGGAATTCTCCCCGATCCAGCCAAACTTCAGGCCGTGACCGAGTTCCCGAAACCTACGTCCGTCAAAGAACTGCGCAGTTTCGTAGGACTGTGTTCCTACTTTCGGCGCTTCATTTGAAACTTCGCGACTATCATATCACCGCTGGCGAAGCTCCTCGGAAGTAACGGGCCCCTCCATTCGTGGTCGTCGGAGTGCGACGACGCCTTCGCAAAGCTCCGTCGTTTGTTGACGTCGCCTCCCATACTACGCCACTACGACCCTACGGCCCCTACAGAGGTACACACAGACGCCAGCGGTGTTGGCCTTGGCGCTGTCCTTGCGCAGCGCAAACCAGGGTTCCCTGAATATGTCGTGGCATATGCAAGTCGTATGCTTACTAAAGCCGAGACCAATTACACCGTCACCGAAAAGGAATGCCTGGCGATCATATGGGCCCTTACAAAGTTCCGACCCTATTTATATGGCCGCCCATTTGATGTCATCACCGACCATCATGCACTATGCTGGTTGTCGTCATTGAAGGATCCCTCAGGCCGCCTCGCCCGCTGGGCACATCGCCTACAGGACTACGATATTCGTGTGCTGTACCGCAACGGACGCCAGCATGCTGACGCCGACGCCCTCTCGCGCTCCCTTTTGCCTGACGACGATGCCCCCTGCTCGGTACCTAACAATTTTGTTTCTTCCATCGACGTTCACACCATCGCTACCGAACAACGCAAGGATAAATGGATCGCCTCGCTGATAGACTTCCTCACTGATCCGTCGGCAACAACAACCACTCGCGCGTTGCGTCGTCAAGCCCACCATTTCACCATTCGTGACGACCTACTGCACCCACGCAATTACAACGCCGACGGCGGCCAGTGGCTACTTGTGATACCCCGCAGTCTGCGTTCAGCAATATGCGAGTCTTTCCACTCTGATCCACAATGCGCGCACTCTGGGGTATCCAAAACTTACCACCGCATTCGACAACGATACTTCTGGCGAGGGATGTACCGCTACGTGCAGAAGTTCGTTCGCTCCTGCCTCGATTGCCAACCCCGAAAACCTTCAACGCACGTGTTACCCGCCGGTCTACAACCATTACCTTACCCGAACCGTCCGTTCGGGCGTGTGGGCATCGACTTGTACGGACCACTTCCTCTGACATCGGCTGGTAACCGCTGGGCCATCGTCGCTGTTGACCATCTAACGCGATACGCCGAAACCGCCGCTCTCCCAGCGGTTACAGCGCGCGATGTTGCCTCCTTCCTGCTACACCGATTCATGCTGCGTCACGGTCCACCTCAGGAGCTTCCCAGCGATCGAGGCCGTGTCTTCTTGTCGGAAGTCGTCGAAGCCATTCTAAAAGAGTGCCGTGCTGTTCACCGCAAAACTACTGCTTACCACCCGCAGACGAATGGGCTCACCGAACGCTTTAACCGCACGCTCGGCGACATGCTCTCAATGTACGTCGCCGCCGATCACACAAATTGGGATGCCATTCTGCCCTTTGTCACCTACGCCTATAATACCGCCCCTCAGAGCACTACACGTTTTTCACCATTCTTCCTATTGTACGGAAGGCACCCGTCGCACACCATCGACACGATACTCCCATACAAGCCGGATTCAACTGAGTGTGCACCGATATCTGACACAGCCAGGCTTGCGGAAGAGTGTCGCGAGCTTGCCAAGACGTTTACAACGCAGGAACAAGAGCGGCAGAAGAGCATTCGCGGTGGAACCACCACTTCTGAGTCCACGTTCCTCCCTGGAGCGCTCGTATGGCTCTCGGTCCCTACCACTGCAACTGGCCTGTCTACAAAACTACTGCCGAAATACGAAGGCCCCTACCGGGTCGTCGAGCGCACATACCCGGTCAACTACGTGATCGAACCCATCGAACCATCCTCGGACATGCGCCGTCGAGGGGGCGACATCGTCAACGTGGAGCGCCTCAAGGCCTACTATGACCCACTCATAGTGACGAGCTGTTAGGTCGCCGGACGGCATCTTTTCGTACCCGGGGAAATTGTAGCGAAGCCTTCAATGACTAATGGGTTGCGCTCTCTATAGCCTTCTAGTGGGTCGTCCCCTTTGGCTCTTCGCGCGCGCGCTCTGAATCAGTGTTTCTGCCTTGACTGTCGCCATTGCATATCGTCGCCGACTACCGTCCAATAAACGCCTCAACAATATATATATATATATATATATATATATATATATATATATATATATATATATATATATATATATATATATATAACCTGCGACGTCATGCTGACAGAGGGGTTCTGAGGTTTTGGGGCGAAATTCAAGAAATAAGCGGCATTCCTTCTTCTGATAATAAGGTTATGATGGCGAAAGAACGATGGTATGTTTCTGAAAGCGTAATATGTCTGTATAAAGTAACGCAGTCTTTCACATTAGTGTTCCTTTAAGTACATTTTTTTAGGCGGAGGGGAGGAGGGGGGGTTGAGAAAGAGGGAGACCGAGAGAGAAAGAAAAGGCGCAATAAGAGAAAATGGAAGCGCGTTATAGGTTGATGGAGTGATGCAGAAACTAGTGAAGTGAATAAAAGGCGAAGCAGCGTGAAAATAGGGCGGCATCCCCCTCTCCCCTTTAATATCGATTAAGAACTTTGCTACGCCGCCTCAGCGTTAGTTATTCTCTCGCACTTTCTCCACGCAAGCACGTGCAACGAACTCTAAATGTAAGCACGCTAGGTACTCATTTTCTCCTGCGGCAACACTCCCTTTAATTACAGCTTCCTCTCTCTCTTTTCTTTCTGCCTTCGTTTACTGATTCACCTGTATGCACAGTGGACCAAGTACGCTGCCGGTTTCTCAAAAACGTGAACTTGGCAGTACGAACAAAATAATATCACAATATTAATTGTTGGGGTTTTACGTCCCAAAACCACAGATGGCTGCGAGATACGCCGTAGTGGAGGGCTCCGGAAAATTCGACCACCTGAGGTTCTTTAAGCTGCACCTCAATCTAAGCCCACGGGCCTGTAGCATTCCGCCGCCATCGAAATGCGGCAGCCGCGGCCGGGATTCGATTTCGGTGGTGGCGTGAAGTGAACTTTTAGAGCAGTTGGCTGGTAGTAGGTTGAAGTTAGGAAAAGATGCTTGCTTCTTAAACCCATAGGAACAACCCTTCCTTGGGCGGGGTACCTGGGTGAACGATAGAAGAGCCCCATTTTCTGGAGATGACTGCCCAGACCACTTAGCGACACTTCAGAGTACCTCTTTCTACATTAGGAAAACAGGTAGCTGCCCGGTGACACCGAGAATCGAACCCTGTACCACCTGCGTTTTGGAGGCAGGGTGCCTAACCACTTGCTTACCTCTTCTCTCTTTCTGTATTGCTACTGTACATTCTGCCTTCACTTGTCAACCGCTGCGGTGATGCAGTTTGCAAACACACGCGAAATGGCCATTTTACTCTTTCATTCCCACACTTTTGCCTCCTAAACGCATCGTTTTCTGCAGTCCTGGCAGCACAGTAGGAGTACCTCGTGAATCGACGGACTACGAAGCCCCGCGAAAACATTTGTCTGGCTGCCGCAATATCAAGAGTCATGAAAATAATTCGCAGCCTCTCGGAAGTTCTTTTTTTTCTTTTCTCTTAGTAAGTGGGTGAGGGGGAGGGGGGCCCACTTCTACGTTATCGTTCTTTTACCTGCATTGTGTGCGTGATCCTTCACACCCCGCCGGCAAGCGTGTTTCGAAGTCGCCCGCTGTTTTGATGCTTATAAATTTAGGGATGCAGGACGCGCCGCGAGAACCAGGAGAGACATCCATCTTGTCTCGTCTTACGACATACAATGCACCCGAGGATCTTCGCTCTCTTAGTGGAAAGAGAAGAAAGGGGGAGGGAACGGCGTTGTTTCTTGAACTCTCATTTCCTCCTCCCCTGCGCTGCTTCTCTCTGATGTATGGCGTCCAAAGTCGCCTCAGGGCACCGTTCTCCGTAGAGCTTCGCGTTTCCATTGAATCGCTTCGTACTGAACTGCCGCTCTCTCTCTCTCTCTCTCTCTCCACTTCCAGTTTTCCTTCAGGTAAATCTTCAAATTCAGAGCCGTCCGGCCTTCTTACGCGAGGCTTACATAATGCAAGAGGTCCTCGTTGCGAACGCCTCTATAATTCACTGTCAAAGGAGCGCCCCCGATTGCTTGCTCTCTTGTGAGGTTAATGTATGGTTCCACCGATATCGGCGCTAATGGCGTTAGAGTGAAGGCCTTTAGGCCTTAAAAAGCTAATGGCTTTCGGTGCCGGCAAGCGCCATGAGTAATAGTGCCTGCTAATGGCTTTGGGATTAACTTATAGAGGAAGGTGAATGTTGTTGAGCGGTAGTAGTTGAGATAGAGTTCACAATACACTGCGCAGAGTCAACTTACGCACAAGTGTCGATTACAGTGTGCGCATATTTGCGCAATTGCTTTGATTGCTATGACGCATAACGTTTCGCTGCGCGACGCGGATTTATGGTCGCATAATCATTGCATTGTAGATGTAGATATTCAAATATACCGACACATACCGACTACGGGGAATCGGCCAGTAATAAGGTAGTTCCGCGTAAAATCTCTTGTTTTAAAACAAAGCAGCCTTTTAGTAGAATACGTAGCTTATAATCCGAATATATTATCATGTGACGCTATGAAAATGTATAAATGAACTGGAAATATAAAAATCAAATATACGAAAATCAGTATGGTGCCGAGAAACACGAATATTTAGATATTGAACAGCAAATATTATTTGCATTAACGTGAAGCCTTCTTTTTAGGATCGATAGATGAGATTAGGAGCATACCCTATTTAATAGACATGAATATAGTAACGATGTTAGATGAGCGAAGTTATAATTACCAAACTAATGCCGGCAACTTTAGTGCCTTTTTTGCACTGTACTTATTCAGGAGCAGGTGGTCTTCGTTGGAAAATTACGTCTCAAATGTTTCTTCAAGGTTACGTTTTATATTAAGGCTAATCGAGAGTTGCTTGGTGCAAGCTTGTTCAAGTAATGAAACCATATTTCTTCGTTAAACCTTATTCACTATAATTTTGTAGACAGAATTTCGGAGGAAGGTTAACCCGTGTTTAAAGTGACTAGTGCGTTTAAGAGATGCCCGTAAATATCACGCTAACTTTTTTCTTCACGTTTATATTTCCAAGCTTTAGTCGGTAACACAGGTTTAGTTTAGCAAATCATAACGGCACGACGCCAGCCTATTCCCTAGAAGCAATTTTCCCTAAGGACACTGCGGAATATGCCACGCGCATGCGACTCTCGCGTTAATATTCATTCCGGAAACCTCGAAGCTCTTGATTTCTAAAGCCGGCTTCCTGAAACAAGGTTTACGCTTGACTCGAGTCTCACTTTTACTCACCTTTTCTTTTCATTTTTTATTATATTTGCGCCGCTTATGTTTCCTGCTTATGTTTCTCGCTTATGATTCTCCAGCTCTTTCCGTTAACCTAAACGAAACAAAAAATAAAAATGTGGGAAAGCGAGTTCCTCCAGGCGATGTGTGAGACTGGACCAGTTATCCAGTCACGCACATTAGTACAGATGAATTACAGGCGAGACACAAACAAAACTAGAAAGAACGAAATCCTGATGAAAAAAAAAAACGAACATGCAAAGCAAACTAAGTGATTGGACCGGCTCGGCTGGCTGATTCAGTGCGCTTGCAAGACGTAATTTGGAGGAGCATGTGAAAACGTTGTCAACGACGCTCGAACAGGAAAACGAACAGCGCTGTCTTCGACCCGTCATTTCGTAGCCCCGAGGAGGCGTCATCTACTGATTAGTTTTCAGCTGCGCTAATTGCGAAGAGTCGAAATTGACAGGAGTCTGTGGAACCGGCAGGAGCAGAAATCGAATTGAAGGCAGAGTAGCAGGACAGAAGAAGGGAAAGGAAAACATTGAAAGTCAGAAAATATCGAAAAAGATAAGCGCTGTAAAATAAGAGCAAGTGGATACAGAAAGTTCATAAGAATGGGAGAAAAGAGAAATTGCATGCTCAGGTGAGAAAACTAATCCGATTTCCGATGAAATTAGTATAACGAAGGCAAGTGTAAACTCGTTGTAAACTCTCTTGGGGCTACTAATACCAGTACACCAGCAAGGTGCCCACTACGCCATAAATCACACTTTTTGTGTAGTAGAAGACGCACCCGCTATGCCATAAATCATAAATTTTGTGAAGTACGGAAGCCCCCACTATGTCATTATTCGTCATTTAGCAGAGAAGCGCGGTACCCGCTACACATCTGTAAGGCATTAATGTGCACCTTGTGCTGTGGCTGATGACGACGAAGAATTATGGCTGCGCCCTTTGTAATGCGTTGGAAGGATTTAACGACCCACTCGTTACGCAATTCGCATTGTGTGACGCCTGGTTGTTATTTTACACCTCATCCACGCTATAATACATACGTTAACGGGATTCCTAGCCCGACATGGCGCCTGTATAGAGTCTTTTTGTGAAGGAGTTTCAAGCACCGAGGCGCATCTGTCGTAGAACACTCGACTGCCACATAGAAGCCCGGGGTTCGAATCCCACAAGATCCTGGATATCTTTTAACGGTGTAGCTGTCCTTGGTCGAGCCTTTCATGTCCGGGATCCGTGGTAACACTGGTGGGCATCATAAAAGGGTATGCGCCACAAACAATGGGTAAATTCCACTACTCACCACTGGTTCACTAAAAATGAGGGCAACAGTTAGCCCATCAACAACTTCCACTAAAAAGGAACATGGCAACAGTTAGCCCAACAAATGACGTGCGCATTACCACAGTCACACCACTGTCACGTGACACATTGCGGTTATAATAGGTGGTGGCTATACTACCACCTCAAAGCTCAACAAACAGTGTTTTATTCATAAAGAGCACCGATACAAGATATCGGAGCATCTTAAGCGAAGACTTCTTTGTAAATCTGTGTATAAGAGTGGTATGGTCAAGATGCAATAAAACTATACTACCACCTTGTCTTGGCTTAACAAATAGTGTTTAATAAAGAACAGTGATACAACATACCTGAAAGACTTGCAAAACATAGCCGTTAGCCTGACGAAGGGAACGCCACCAGCGTCGCTGTTTCATCTGTGTCCGCGAAGCGGAGTTGGTTGATTTTTTTTTTCTTATTCCGCGCGATGGTGGTTACGAACACCGGCGGCGGACAACCACGGCGCCAAAATCGGCTGCTGTTGTGGTCTCATAACAGCTTTAGCTGTAAAAAAATGTACAGCGAACTTGTCTGCCTCCTCTTTTTGTATCCGTGTTGATTTGCGCTAATTTGACTTTGTTATGAGGCAGGAAGGGAATTGGAAAAAAAGAAAAAGAAATCAAGGAAGATGGAGCCGTTCGCAGCGTCTACTTACGGTGCGCTGCAGGTCACAATATATCGGCTGCCCTCGGTTATCGCTGGCGGAAGCAACAAATACAAAATTTGAAGTGCCCCTAACAAAACCTGGATGAAGGTGGTGATTGCGATTACCATAAAATGTTCGAGGTCGTTCGTGATTAGCGGATGTAATTATTGTCGCCCGTAAGGAGCTCCCATGGTTTGTCTTAGTGTTTAATTCGTTTCTCGCACTGCCATCAGCGGACGCACAGACGAGGGTCCGCGGGGACAAGAAAAGATAAAGGAAAGGCAAGATGGAAGAATAATTTAGTTAAATGCAAATGCATGTAATGCAGCCTTCTTTATACAAATGAATAATCAGGATCCTGGAAAGGCGTGAGCTTCTCAGAACGCCCGGCGAACGATTTCTTAAAGAGGCCCTGCAACACTTTTTCAGCATTGCTGTTGTTGTTGTTGTTGAGTAACTTTACTTCGTCAGAAAATTCTACCGATCCCTAGTCGATGCCCCTGAGAACACGCGAGCCAAACATTATAGCGCAGTGCGCGGCCCGGAATTTACACTCAATTGCCAAATTCAGCTAGAAATCGTACCCTCTTCTTTCTACAAATGATGCCATATGCCCAAATGACCGCGCCATATCTCCAAATTCATGGTCATTGACTGATTTGAGCATCGCGAGCTGCATAGTTACCGAGGCGGCCGCGGGAGGCCGCCACTTGCCCGCGCACGTGCTCGCGATCACACTGAAAGTAAGCCGCGCGTCGAAGATAAAAAAGAAGGAAAAAAAATAATCAAGGTCATGACGCGCGTGTGACGCACCTTCTTTCCTTCGTGCCATCCCTCCCTGCTTAGCTTCCATCGCGCTCGCTGGGGCGAGAGAAGAGAGAAGGCAGTTACAGCGTGCGACAAAACTTCCACTCGTACTTGAAGGATTTTTGAGGCAATAAACGGCGTTCGATTTGTGAAGCAGTAAACTTCTTTAATGACGCCATTCGATGGTTATTTGGAAAAGTCTCGCAGCGTCCCTTTAGGAATAAGACTGATATTTATGGTTCTTTGCGGTGCGCGATTATTTTGGCATGTGGTATTAGCGCTGTTCAGCAGAGAGGCGTGCAGGTCTTGCATATATGAAATGCTCGTCGAAACGAGACCGTCGATAAGGTCGCCTTCCGAGAAAGTGATTTAAAGAACGAAGGAAGGACTGGCTCGTGAAAATGAGCTTTTATTTCGTCGTTTCATGAACATCCGGCATTAAGCAGAGTTTGCTTGGCAATACTTTAGACCGTTGTATAACCTGATGCGTGGTAAAGTTAGGACGATTGCTTAGATGGACTCATTCGAAGAAAGTACGCCCCTTGTCTACGTTTTTCAGCACTTAAATCTACTCACTGCAAGGCTTTTATCAGATAATAGAGTTGGCAGGCTATGATCTTGTTTTAATCAGGGGCATACCAATTCGTTCGAGTGTAGGGGGGGGGGGGGGCAATGCGTCGCTCACTCTGTCGGACGTGTATTTATATATATATTATATATATATATATATATATATATATATATATATATATATATATATATATATATATATATATATATATATATATATATATGCAGGCTGGGCCACCCTGTACCGCAACAACTCAGCAGTGTTTAATAACATTATGGAAAAATTACCGTCAATTTTAGAAAGTACAACCACATTTAATTTGTTCTTCCTCTGAGCATTTCATCTACAAACTTCACAGTCTCAGTTTGGCGCTGTAAATACGATGAGTATGAAGAACCTGCTTTGTCTCTAGGGCATTAAATTCTCACTTATTAAACAAAACGTGTGGCTGACAAAGCAAGGTACTCCGCAGAAGTCTTCAGAATAAGCCGAGTGCCAATTTTTTTACTCTAAGAGCTCTCTAATTTAAAGTCTTTTTGAAGAAGAAGACCAAGTTCCGTCGATTAAGTTTTGTGGAAACCACACTGAGCTGGCTGTGTATATAAGAATATGAACGACTACGAATTTATATACTAGGTGTCGTTCCTTGCCCTCCTACTTTTCCCAGCTTGGGCGGTGGGTAGTGGGAGAAGCGGTGAAGCGGCCTTTTACTCCTCCCCTCCGGCATCTCCTAGTAAATACGCCTACGTAAACTGTGTAACCTCAAATTTTATTTGAAAAAATATGGGCGATTATAACGTTACACTATCCCACATTGTTTCCTTCCGTATAGGTCGTTAGCTGTTAATGATTGGTCAAATTTTCTTGGGTCATGCTCACAGCTCCTGCTCGTAACACGACGCAACAAATGACGCGTAAGTGATCCACCGCGTAATGACCACTTACGCACGACTACGTCAAAAAAAAAAAACAGTATAAACTGTTTTTATTACGGGGTATTCTTGGTCATTTGTTCTTCGCTATTCGTCAAAAATTCTCGGTTAGTCATAAGATTGCCTCCTTGTTACGCGACATCACAAGTCTGCGAAAACTCGAGGCGTTAAAATGAAGTGTGCGCAATAAATAGCCCATTACTACGCAGAACAATACCTAAACTTTCTTTGGAATAGCCAGACAGTATCTGATTCTGAACGCAATTAAAGAAGGCTGCTCGCCTATCACATTGGCAGCGGCTACTTATAGGAGCTGGTGTCCATATGCGTATCCATATGCGCATAATAGATACTTTCAGTTGTAGTATAACGATGTTGAGCTGATTTTACTCTCTGTGAACTCGTCCTTGTTGAGAGAGAAGTACTCTGAGAAATAAACACTATTAGGAACAGACACTATTTTGCAGGTTGGCGGCCTTCTTAGTCCAGAAAACTGTCGACCCTGACAATCTCCCCGGTCAGGTAGATTAAGTTAAGAGGCAAACTTGAAAGCTGGGCTTCTCAATGCGCTCGAGTCCACTGCCTTATTTATAAGCCGCTGCGATCGCTGCAGTATGCCATATGATAAGCATGGTGAAGCAGGTTAATCGCTGACTAAATCGGGAACCTTTTTCAGCTGTCTTGGCACGGCACAACTAAAATACTCGGCATTTCTGCACACTCATCAACTAACAGTAGCTTGGATATGGAGCAGCGATGCTTTTCGTTTCTAAAGAAATAAACTAATTTTTCTGTAAGATAAAGAGAGTTCGATCGTACTATAAAACGTTTACTGGTTACCACCCATATTTGCGTCGCCGATTAAGTAAATTGCAGGCCAGGTAGAACAAAATAAAAGCATGACAGATTGCTCTGTTATAAAGCCTCTGCTGTGCGGTGGCCTTCTCTGCAATGCTTGAGAGCAAGACACGAGAGCGCCGCATAGGCAGCCCGCTCCGCAGAGAGCTTACAGTGCGTGGTCATGAGACACGGAGGACAGTCGACACAGCAGGATCTTACGACAAATTTTATTATATAATTACGCGATTGAAACGTTCGAACAAAACTTTGCTTCACTTGTTACTTTCCCTGTCTGCAGTCGACAATTACCGCTGTCGAAAGTGAGGAGGGGGGGGGCGCTCCGCCCCCCTAACTTTTCTCAGCGGAGGGGGGGGGGGTGCTACCGCCCCCCTTGCCCCCCCGGCAGATACACCTATGGTTGCACCCCTATATATTGCTGCATATAATATTTATGGCAGCAAATACTTCTGTAATAACATACGCCTTTCGTATTCCAAAACACCATGAGCTTGTGTCACATACTGAGCACTCGCGACCAGCCATTAGCTGATCTCCGAGGCCGTAGTTGGCCAAGACTCTACGCTGCTCGTCGGAGTACTTATTGGGCTTTAGAGTGATGTTAGCAACTTTTCCGAATTCTTTTAAGGGACCCATGTTCTCCAAAGAAAGCGGCATTACGGAGAGGATTGTGGACTTTTGTAAGGGCTATGGGATGATTTCTAGGTGAGCTGGACAGAGGCGTATCCGAATTTATTTTTTCGGAGAGGGGGGAAAGGTGG
This sequence comes from Rhipicephalus sanguineus, assembly GCF_013339695.2. Taxonomy (NCBI): domain Eukaryota; kingdom Metazoa; phylum Arthropoda; class Arachnida; order Ixodida; family Ixodidae; genus Rhipicephalus; species Rhipicephalus sanguineus. The sequence goes on from NC_051179.1 coordinate 52,664,358, forward strand.
GGTCGATCTCCCCAAACTACAGCCCCCCCCCCCCCCCCCCGCCTTGCTGCGCCACTGAAGGGGGGGTACCTGCAGAGAACTTCGAGGACATACTTGCTACGCCCAGCACAATATCTCGGACGCCGTTGTAAAAGCCCTACACAAGTGTCGGCAATGCACAGATTCTTCGTGCCTGGTGACACGCGTCTCGTACTACCTAGAAACAATATATATATAGCTTTCTTTCCATCCGATCTGCACGGAAGTGCACTACGCCCCGCGCTGCTTCTTAAAAAAAAAAAAAGAAATAATCTGGTGACAGCTTGCAGCTAATGCGCCAGCGCTACGGGACTCGCCGCATCGAGAGAACCAGCAAATGAGCTGTGAGAAGTGGCGAGCCCCGCCGTTTAGTGCGGCAGCTGGACCCAATTTTCCATACACATCACGCTCGCACACTGAGACTCGCGGAAGCTAATTAGGAAGATGTGAAATCAATTCGAGAACGCTTGCTCCAAATTTCCTTAGCTTTGCTTCATTAAGGACAGGTCCTGTTTCTCTAAGCAGTGTCTCCGGTTTTCAGGGGCGTAGCCAGAAATTTTTTTCGGGGGGGGGGGGGGGGGGGTTCAACCATACTTTTTGTATGTTCGTGCGTGCATTTGTATGTGCACGTGTATATATACGCAAGCAAAGCTGAAAAACTAGGGGGGGGGGCTGAACCCCCCGCCACCCCCCCCCCCCTTGGATACGTCCCTGGCGGTATTGCCTTCTTACTGATTTTGCTCCTTTTCTCATTATTGTCGTGACATTACAAGGTGTTGGCACTGAAAGATTCCCTTCGCTCCACTTCATCGCGGGATGAAAACAGTGCTATCGCTTATACGCACATTACTCACGGAATGAAACGCGAAAATTTAGGACTAAGTAATGCACGTACTAATTCGTTCGCAGCGTCTACAGCTCCTGTCATATCGGCGTAATTTTGACTCGAACTCTTGCATCAGTGCCAACATTACGCTTAGCGGCCATATTTCCTGCGACGTGATGGGATTATCACGAGCAATTGCGCGTAGCAGTCGTCATAATATTAATAACAATAAAAGACGATGTTGCGTTTAAATCCGTGAGTAGTCTATACAAGAGCATTTAAAAGAAAAAGAAAACGTCACTAATACAAAGCAGTAATATCGAGCGACAGTTTCTTCTCGCAGTCGTTGTCGCGTTTCTATAATTTTGTATTGTTTCTTAAATTTATTGAATGTTTTTGTTTAGCGCTGCACAGATGGGTTATTCGACAGTTTGTTTAACAAGAGAGCTTACTCTGACCTGCGTGCCTTTTTTTTTCTAAGTTTCTCTCGTTTCGGCGACAATGAGCTCAACAGCATTCGCGCCGTAGTTTCGTGAAAGGGAATCGCTGGGAACACTTCTGAAAGTGAGCAAGTATAGCTTTAAGTAAGCAACAGAAAGAAAATTAGGCAATAGAAGCACAGGAACAAAAAGAAAAAAAAAAGAACAACGAAGTGGCAGGTACGGGGGCGTTTACATTGGCCGGTAAAACAGCGAACGCGTGAAAAAAAAGAGCTAAACAAATTGAGGGCCCGAGCTCGCACGAGAAAAACTACGCCGAAGGTGCGGGAGCGGCTTAATGGAAGAGGGGAGAGAGTTAGGGAAAGGGAGAGAGGGAAGGAAGCTTGCCGGCTAATGAGAAAATAATTAGCGCACCAGGAGGCACTCGCGTCACGATCATGGGCCCTGTATAAGAACGACGCGATGGCGAAGCGTTCCTCGTTCTTTTGGGCGCCGTGCAGTTCATCATGTTGGATCAAAAAAAGAGCATAGTCAATGATCCCCTCGCACTCAACGTTTATACGGTGTTTATTTAGCACGTAAGAAAAACAAAAACGTACGAAAGAAAATAAAAGTACATATATATCTTTAAAAACGTGTGTATTACGTATCAATCATCGGACCGCAGCCAGCCCTTTCTTATCGTTCGGGACATGCTTCATCTCTTGACATAAATTACGTTTTAAAGAGCAGTCTGAAGAGATAGCGCCCGCCCACTCGTAAAAAATGCTGGCGACAGGAAAGAATGAGGGGCAGGGAATGAACGCGGAAGGTTCGGAATTTTTCAGTAATTATTCGCAGGGGCTCTCAGGCATGCCAGAGTATAATTTGTGCGTGTTTAAGCAAATTGAGGTAGGAAGCGTTAAAAAGTTTTTTCCGAAGACCCATAGTTGCGCTTTATTTATGTTACCCGATACAAAAGGTAATAAAATAAAGCGCGCAATAAAAGAAAGTAAAACACTGGGACAAAAAAATAGCATTGCGCGAAACTGGCGCCAATCGTCCTCAGCTCACCTCCGTACTTAACTTTTAAAAAATGGCTGAGGTCTAATTCTTGTAAACCTAGTTATCACGAGCGAAATGTACGTTTGAGTTAGTATGGAAAGACTATGCACGCAGTATTTCATTAACGCCTGGCCACGTGGTACCAAAGCGGCGAGGCTCCAAGCGAGCGCAGGTGCGACGCCACTCCGCAGCGGGTCACGTGGCGTGACGTCACGCTTAGCAACCTCGCACTGCGGCGGCTCATTGTCATTCCGACGCGATGAATGACCTTGGGAGACACGGCGCAGCAGAGCTTTCGCTTTAAAGGAAGATTTCTTGAAATTTCTTTGTTAGAAGAAAGGATGCGCGTTAATAAAACGCCCCACTGTTTAATCTCATCGTGCCATCGTTGTACACACGTGACAGCTTCCATCCCGCTGGAATATGGTGCGGGACGCCCCATAAAACCCGAATACCCTTTCTCGTCGTGAATTTCCCCTACTCGTCCACAAATATATAGGGCGGAGGTATGCGCTAAGATACTTTGTCGCATATAAAACGAATGGAACAAAAATCGTTACATTATCCCAGCAGAGGTCTCACGAACAGGCTTCTTGATGCTACAATAAGTACAACTTCGCGTAGAAAGATCCCCAGTCGGTTTGTGGCTCCAGGCCATAGGCGTCCACAGAGGCCTCTGTTAACGGGGGAGGGGATGAAGCGTTCCCCTCTCCCTCTTTCAAGGCTCCCTCCCATTGAGACGCTTACGATCAAAACGCACTGCAAAAACGATACATAAAAACGGGGGGGGGGGGGGGGCTCCCCCCCTCCCCACATCTGCCTTCTCTGTGCGCACGCCTTTGCTTGAGGCAGGCGCGAGACAAAAGAGAAACTAGCGCGACTAGGTTATCGTGGAAGTTAAGGAGGCGGAAACGGCTGTGTTTAACTAGGAACTACCACTTCCCGCTAAAAGGTCCGTTCTGGGTTTCCCTAATTGCCCTGTCCATCTCGCGTCCGCGTTTTTTTTTTCTTTTTTTTTCGCTTGCGTCGGGCCGTGGAGCTCGTTAGGTACCTGTATAAACGAAACCGCTATGTCATCTTCTCCTTCACGTTCCCCTTAACAGACTTAGTTAACGTAGAGACACGTGTTCATCATTTCGGATTTTCAAAAATAATCTTGGAGAGACCCTTGCCAGTATTAAAAAAAAAAAAAAGAAAGCTGTGAGCTGTTCGAGACAGCAGTGTCTAGCCGGACTGTAACAGCGACTTCAACAAATATAGTATACTGTATACGCCCAAATGGCAAACGCACTCCTGAAAAGTAATGAAGTTACACTGTTTACTAATTTTCTAATGTCTTTTTTAAATGCAGTTACATTACATTATAGATTACAGATGGTCGGAAGTAATGGTATTACCATTACTTTTGAAAAGTAATTAGATTAAGTTGAACTTAATCTAACGAAAGTTCATCATGTGTTTAGAAAATATGTGCAAACGATTCAGAGTACTCTCTACTAAACTATGGGAGACCTGTATGCCGCTGTCCCTAGGTGATGGATGTGTCAACAATGCTTCGCTCATGCGCAAATCCTGTGTCTAGAACAAAATGTTAACGATTCATGATAATATAGGTACCCTACTATGGGAGAGCGGTTTGCTGTCTCCGAGCACGAAGTGCATATACTTTTGGGAACACTCAAGCGCAAAACAGACATTCACTTTGAACGAGTGACACAAGACGGACGCATGTTAGTGCCCGTCCTGTGGCACTCGTTCTATCTGAACGTTTAATTTTGCGCTTCAATGTTCCCAAAAGCTATGCACCATCTCGCCGAATGTCAAGTTTTGTTAAACAATTCAGCACAAGTACATAGAAATCTCAGAGATCTTAACTTTTTTTGGTCAACTTTTCATGTCGTAAGGGAAGAGGACAAGCTATATTTTAGTCAAAAGTAACCCGCCTCTTTCATATGCGCCTTTCCCCTAGCGGACAAGTCGCGAAACGGCCCGTCATCTCGGAGGCTTCTGTTTTGACGATACCGGTTTACCGGTTGTCCCGGCTCCTACCAAAAACCTACCGAAACGCCAGAGGGCAGCACATATGAAAAAAGGCGGATTGGGAAAGTAATGAGCAATTTTAATAACATTTCTCGCTGAATAATAATTGTTGGAGTTTTATGTCCCAAAACCACGATATGATTATGAGGGACGCTGCAGTGGAGGGCTCCGGAAATTTTTGTAATTGGGTGTTCTTTAACGTGCACATAAATGTAAGTGCACGGTCCTCTAGCATTTCGGCTCCATCTAAATGCAGCCGCCGCGGCCGGTATTCGACCCCGCGACCTTAGGGCCAGTAGTGGAGCGTCATAACCACTGGAGACCACCGTCGCGCGTTTCTCTCTTGAAGTAATTCATTTGCTAAATTACCAGCATACACATACACGCGCTAAGACAGGCAGTTGCCGCCTTGAAGAAGACAAGATCACTTGTCGTTGGATCCAGCTGCATACCGTGTTCAGGGATTTCTCCTCGCTTAAAGCTTCCATCTTCTTCTGAACTGCCCTATTTGGATAGCCCACAAAAGTAATTTACTCACTACAGCAAAACGTACTTTAATTACTGTAGTTTCATTACTGCTTGTTGTATGGGTGATACAAAGCTGCCGGAGCGATGCATTACTATTCAACACCACTAAGCGCTCTTTGTTGCTGAGATGTCCTGCAATTATATATATATATATATATATATATATATATATATATATATATATATATATATATGTATATATATATATATATATATATCTATATATATATATATATATATATATATATAAAGAACCACGGACGTAACTTTAATGTTCATGAAACTACGCTACAACACACTATATACAGAACTGATATGGAAGAGAGACAGAACAATAACAGCTTTCTGATTACTTCATAACTTGAGTCTCATTTTATTCCATTCCCCCTATATGCAGCATTCCAGTGCATTATCTTTCACTCTCTCTCAGTCCCATCTACCAGCTGTGATTCATTTATAAATAGGTGCAATTACGGTTATAGCCATTGCACGGTGGCTTTTGCGGAAAAGACATAACTAAAGATTACAATGCGATGATAATTGCGATGCTAAGTGACCGGCCTAAGTGAACGACCCGACTCCGAGATTACCGTGCACTGCGTTTGCGCACAAATGCCTTACATTGAAGTCACACGGAAAACACGATTCTCGCTTCTCTTTAATATACCGACCAATTACAGCAACGGCTCATACATGCATGCAAGGCAAGCGCGCTCGTTGATTGCCCTTTACCGACAAATCGTGTTGTCTATACGACAAAACTACACGCTTGCCACAATATTCCGGTTTCCAATACGTTGCACGCAATTAGCGAAAGCGCACGTGGGCCGCGCCACGACTGCAGCGTGCGCGGAGCAATTAATGCTTCCGATGGCTCGTCGATGCGCACGGCGCTTCTACAAGCGCAGAGTGCGTATACGGCGGCGCCATTTTGCTTAATTGGTCGTCATAATCGAGTGCCTCTGCTTCCCCTGGCAAGTATGGCAGCAGACTCGTTCACTATATAACGCGAACGCAATCCCGGCGCAGCTGCTGCCGCGCCCGTGCATATAATGCGACGACCGCTGTGCGAGACATCGATGGGAGTACGAATTTGTCCGGCCGGCCGGAAACATATCGAGTGTTGCGCGCGACGTAGCTTGCGTATGCGAAGAGCCCGTGCACGCATATGTATACGATTTGATGATTCGTGCACGCCGTATAGGGGAGCTGACGCGGAGCTGATTCGCGCCGCGAACTGACGCCCGAAGTAGAGTGCCCGGAGGGCATCAGTGCTCGACTGTAATTAGCTCGTCTACACGGGTCCTAACAAAAGTGCAACAATGTCGTTACGGGAGTAATCGAGGTATTGGGAAATGGGCGCTTCTCTTTCGTTCTCATAATTTAGACTCAGCCAGACACTCTATAGCGCTGCATGGTATGCAAATAGACTAATTGTCCAAGAAAGAAGAAAGAAAGAAAGAAAGAAAGAAAGAAAGAAGAAAGAGAGAAAGAAAGAAAGAAAGAAAGAAAGAAAGAAAGAAAGAAAAAAGGACAGGGCCAATATTCGCAAAAACGTCTTACGCTAAATATTTTCATCCGAGAACATTTCAGCCAATCACGATGCGTGACAACTCATTGCCGAATCCGACTGACACAACGGGGAAGCGCACTTACGAAATAAAAGTTTTGTGAATTCGCCCCAGAAATTTACTAAACACTTTGCAAATAATATAAGGTTTTGTAACGTTCAAGACTCGCGTTAACGCCTGCTTTAACTATTAAGTGCGGATCACTTTAGGGGCCCGGGCTGTCGTATGCTGTCACTGAAGAGACAAACACCTTCGGTAGAGAAATTAAAGGCTTTGATGCGGTATCAAACTCATCCTCGACCTGCTGGTCAATCAGGCAAGGACAGAGCAAGTCTCGAGCAATGGCCGCTCGTGCCCGCAGTCACTTCTTCTTGCTCGGAAGTTGCAACAGTCATCTCAGGTCGCCGCTTGACGTCGCGTAGGCAAAGCCATGTACAGCATAGCCATGTATAGCACAGCCGTGCATAGTACAGTATAGCAAGGGGGTGGGAAAGGGAAGTGAGAGTCAGGATGACAGAAAGGAGGAGGGGAGAAGACGCCACTGCATCACAAATGAAGGTTTCCTTTCCCGCCATGGACGCCGACTAGCAGGCTTTACGTTTGGAACGTGAGCGCGCGCTTGCCCGGCGTCGCTGAAGGACAGGCAAATCGCTGCTCCGTGCTTCCTACCAGCTTTCACGCGTAGTGCAACCTGATATATATATAGATATCTATATATATATATATATATAATATATATATAATCTATATATATATATATATATATATATAATATGATGAAGGCAAACAGTTTGCCAGCAATACTCGGCTAGGGGGAAAATATGGCGCTAGTGTCTACGAGAGCTGAAAGCAGGACGGTTCTAGCCGAAATGGGAATCATGCTGTAGTACACGGGTCCGTCCACTTTTAGTCCGCGTGTTTTCAATCGACGTTGGAAATTTACGTATTGATCATTTGGAGAAATATATTCCTTTAAAAGTGCAAAGATATTATTAATATCAGAATGGGGCATAGCGCTAACACACACGGACGAGAAGAGACAACAGGACAAGCGCTAACTTTCAACTGATTGTTTATTTTCGAAAGCAACAGCGTAAATAGATCCGTACGCAAAAGTTCTACTCATCGCACATGAAAACCTGCCACGTCAAGAAAGGCCAATTCATTAGCAGTCAGCGCCACCGACGGGCAGCTGACACAGCTATCACCGGCCTTCGCGTTCAAGGCGGCTTCCACAATCTCTCTCGCAGTCTTGTGGGCATTCCTATATACCACTGTGCACTCTTTGAACAACGCTTCACACCCACAGTCATTACAATGCACAGGACACGTGCCCATCTTGATATCGGCCCAACTTCTGCCTATGTTCCCTTAGCCTATCATTCAGGCATCTCCCCGACTGCGCAAAGTAAACCTTGCCACAAGAAAACGGGAACCGATACACTACGTTACTTACACATGGAACAAATGGATACTGATGTGTCTTCACACATTCTTTACGTCTCTTGGCTAAGGGGTCTGTGGCCTTGCAAATGCTCATTAGTTTCTGAGGGGCGGAAAAAAGCACATCTGCCTTAACCTTCTGGCCAATATTCTTTAGGGCGTGTGACACGTTGTGAATATACGGCACGACAACCTTTTTCATTTCATGAGAACTGTTTACACAAGTGCCAATCAGTCTAACTTTTTTAGCCTACTTTCCGCTACTGAGATAAGTACATGGCCGGGGTAACCTGCTAGTGAAAGGCGCTCCTTCTGATTAACAAAACTACTAGACAATCTTTATGGGGGAATGATTTGCGAACCGCGTTGTCATAACAAAGAGTGGCAATTGCTCGCTTCACCAGCTTAGAATGGGATGATTGATATGGAAGTAGCATCTGTTGTCGCGAGGGTGATAATCCCAACACACATGATGTTCAAACAGAAAATTCTTATGTCTAAAAACTGAATGGCGTCCTTACCAGAAGTAATATTGAAAGACGAGCTAGTTGGTGCAAGTGCATCGTAACTTATTTTTAGCGCACACTGACACACGGCCACAGAAAAGAAGGGTACACCACAAGCGCTACTATCAATAGTAGTAGCGCTTGTGGTGTACCCTTCTTTTCTGTGTCCGTGTTGTCAGTGTGCGCTAAAAATAAGTTACGATTGTCCCTAACAGGTAACTCATGTGTTATCACCAGACTGTCAAGATGAT
>NC_051179.1:52673124-52903124 GCF_013339695.2 Rhipicephalus sanguineus
CGGTTAGACACAAAACAAGAAATATGCACCTTGAAGAGCCGCCGCAATGGCGAATGGTTTGGTGGAAGGCTACTAACCCAAGCGACGCAGATTCACCACGGCCGGCTCGCATTTCTATGGAGGCAATTAAACAGCTAGAGACCCGTATACTGTGCGTTTCTGCACATATTAAGAGCTCCAGGCGGTCGAATTATCCAAGCTCTCCACTAAGGCATCTCCATACCTTGAGTCGCTTTCGGAAGTTAACCCCATAAACCAATGAAAACATTCATATTGAACTTGAAGTGTAATTTCTTGCAAAAAGCGCAAAAACAAGCCATTTAGAGCCACTTTTACTCAAAGAACCACGTGGCGAGCAAAAGAACCACGTGGCGACAACATATAGCACGCTTTAATTCAGAATCAGCTTCGAGGCTAAATATCTGCGACCCACTTGTCATACCGAATTCTGAAGTGGTCGTCAGGCATTTCAGAGAAAAAAATCCAGTGGGTTGTGGTGTTTTCACTATACTGCACTTCTACTACTCGATTCTTCACACTAGCTACAGCTGCATAGTGAGTATCGTGATGATAATGATAAAGACAAGTTCGGAAATAATGGCCAGATCTGCTAAAACAGTGTTTGAAATTGTAGCTTCCGATGTAAATATATATTTATCAGATACGAAAGCGCCACGTAGGTGCAGAATTATGGTTATGTACTGGCTCGACGTTTGCCTCAATGTTCAGGGCTATTTGCTTGGCCAGAGTTTACAGAAAGATTGGAAATGGTTTACTTAAAACGTTTTTCGGTTTTTAGATGATATTTGATTATTTATGTCAAGCTGTACGAGGGTGCAATTGTTCTTGATGCGTTAAAAGTGTTCCGCGATAATGGCATCGACTTTAGTTTCGCAAATGACTTGCACAGCATAAAGAATACATCTCCTTACTTGTCACCACAGCTAACCTCCAACACCGTTGTTGCTCATATGAATTAACCACCATAAAAATCACTTCTTAACATAACTCAGGCATTATAAAAGTATAAAAAAACGTAATTGGAGCCTCGTGCTGCAATTATATTTTTGTTCTTTGTTAAAAAATCGTGCCCTTATAAAATGCATCTAGCATTTTCACGTCAAATTAACCCACTCAAAGCGGCTTGATTAGCGGAAAACATTACTTGTGAGTGGCTTAAAGAATAATTGAGATAATGAACCTGTTGCACCACAGCACAATAGTGTAAGAAACGACACGCAAGCCGCAAACGTAAACGCATCACTGCTCTGCCTTATGTATACTCGCTTTTTCCACGGGACGCAAGCAGCCGTTTCGGCATTAATGCCCCCGATACCTTTAATGTTTTAATGCCCCCGATACCTTTAAACGAATCTGCCGTGCGGGCGATAAAAAACGACAAAGAAACAACGAAAAGTTCTGCGTCTAAAACAAAAGATATTCAGCTGGATGTAGTTTACATGTAGCCACCAACTTACGATAATGTTTACATCGTTTAGACCGGCTGGTATAATAACAGCCGGTTGAAACAGCAATGGACAACCACCAGGCAAAAATATTAATTACTCACACTTAGCTGATCAGTGCAAAAAGAGTGTCAAATTTGTGAGCCAGTTTGGCCTGATTCAAAGATGTTCTTTGCTTACAGAAACAAAATTGCACGTAATATAACAGATGCCTTACATATCAGGAGACGTTCAGATAACTGCGTAAGCGAGCCGTAAAGCTTACTAACGAAGAATTTTCCTGTGGCAGTGTCACGTGATTATTTGTGGTTTTTGTAGACAAAATACTTTATTTTGCAAATTGGTTGCACAATGTGATACCTTTTTTTTGTATGGCCTTGCTCACGTGCGCTACTAGAGTTTGCATATTCATGTACTGCCTTTCCGCAGTAACTGAGCAACGAGTCGGCGCTTGTCTGGTCCCTTGCATTCCATTCTCGTTCATTGTCTTGGGTTGGCGCTGCCACTTAATGAATGAACAGTATTGGTTTGATGATGAAGAAAACGCATATTTCCGCTAAACATGGGGGAACACGTATCGTGTTGTGGGTAAGAGGAGGGTGAAAGAGGGAAGGGCAGGCCACCTGCTCGATAAATGAGTATTCCCACAACGGCGAGCTCTAGTATTCCTTGAACGTAGTTCGGAGTAAGCCTCCTTTGTTACCCCCGCCCCCTCCTCCCCATTGCCTTTTTTTTGAGGAGACTGGAATGTTGGGCTTCTTGGTATCATTGGAAGAAAAAATGTGCACAAGAAACGGGGGAGCCCGAAGACGAGGCGACGGCACCGGCGCTAACTGGCAACTGACATTTTTTATTCATCCCAGAGCACATGAAAAAAAAAAAACGCTTTTGACCTCTCGTGGCTAGCCCTTACACGTGCGGTCATGTTTAGTAAGCACCAAGATAATCCATCCCTACTTTAGTCCGAAGTTAACGACCGCTGGGCAACTTACTTATCCACTTTAAGAATGAAGAAGACTTCTGCGATCTAATGGTCCTACCACCTGTTTTTTCTCTTTTTTTGCTCGGAAACGTTTTCTGGGCGGTCGTGTTGCCAGAAAATGCCCTTTCTATCTCCGCAGCCTAAGGACGGTCAAACGGAGCTTTCGGAGTCGCGCTCGATTATACCCCGCACACTTGCAAAAAGGTCCTCCCAAGTACACGGTTATACATGCACCGAGGGGGAATTGGACGAATGCCTGCTGAATTTTGTTGAATGACTGATTCGACACGCTCAATTGCTCTCGCAAGCTTGCTCGGCGGCACCTGCCTTGGACCAGTATTTAAGCAGCAGCGCAATACTGTCAGAGGGTACTCTCAGTGAGGACTCTCAGGTGCCACTGTAGAGTGTCCAGCTCCGAAGTCCCATTTTTCGTCTCCGCCCAATCTCCATCGTGGTCTTCGGGCACCCATGGAAGGAACCGTTACTCCGGCCTACTAGCACTTGGAAGATTGAACCGCCGGTGACCAGCTTTTATCCGAGTTTCCTGGGTGCCTACTTGCGGCGACCAATGCGTAAGTTTTTCAAAATTTGTTATTATTAATCCTTGCGTATGAAATGCTGCGGGTAAAATGTATGGCGCTGTCCTTTGTGTGTCACCTAGCAAGGTTTTAATGAAGTGAAAGCCATATTTTGCGTTTATCAGGTATCAAATATGATCATCCCTTCACATCACTTAGTTTCCTTACAAACGTCACATTTGAGGTATTACATGAGAAGTGGGGTTTACAAAGTTCTTCAAATTCGTGGCTCCATACATTTATTAAGTGGTGCTAGAATCTTATTTTATTGTAAATGTTGTTGAACGGGTGATTTCGGCAATGTCGCGGGGCAGGCCGTTCCGATCAGTCCCGTAGTCCTAAAGTCCATGGCTGTGCCGTACGAACATAGGTCGGCAAACTCACTCATGAGTCGACTCACTCAGACTCACTCAGACCTCATATCGAGACGTGAGTCTGAGTCTCAGTGACTCCGGGTGAGTAGGTTTTTGTGAGTCTGAGTCCGAGTGAGATTCGGGTCGGGAAAAATTTTGGTGAGTCTGAGTCCGAGTGAGCCCGGTAGAAAAAAATTTTGGCGAGTCTGATCCGAGTGAGCCCAAAGGGCCAAAATATATTGCATGAGTGAGTCTGAGTGAGCTCCACATTTTTGCCGACCTATGGTCCTGTCTACTCAACTTCAGCATGGCTATCAGCCTTATGTCGGCTCACGTTTATACTCCGTAGAGTCCCACAGACTTCAACACGCGCTACCGTTCATAGGTCAGCTCAATATTGTATTGATCAGATGCGTGAGTTGAGGAGGGAGAGGGGGAGGAGTCGCCTTGACCTCTTCCCCCAAACTTTTTCACGGAAAGTTACTGATAAAAATATCTCGTGTTTTAGTCATCTCATTCAATAAAAAGGTCCTTATTGAACTACAAACTCAGATAACTCGTATTTGAAGGTACGAAATCAAAAGATGCTAAGTAGCGCACCGATTATGCGAGATATTGGCGTTAAAGAGCATTGACATTATGCTAGAAAAAGGCTAATTATAGGCTAGCGGACTCATGAGTCGACTCACTCAGACTCACTCAGACTCAGATCGAGCCGTGAGCCTGAGTCTGAGTGAGTTCGAATGAATTATATTTTGGTGAGTCTGAGTCCGAGTGAGCCCTAAGGGTAAGATATGTTTAGTGAGTGAGTCTGAGTGAGCTCCACATTTTTTGCCGACCTATGCGTACGAAGAACTTAGAATGGGCTAATCGTTCGAGTTATTACTATTCACTTGCTAGCCCGGTAGTGAATTTCACTAACCCGCATTTTATTATCTTCCATTGCCAAGACGGTAGTGCTTTTGTGACTAGTAAACGGTTAGTATTAGGTTAGTGATGTTGCCGGCCTTTGTTTTTTAAGAGTTTAGCTGCCTGAGGGGACAGGAGAAAATGGTTTTGATTACTTCCCGAAATTTTCTAAAGTTAAAAATGCGATACATTTGCGAAAAAAAATGGCGAAGTCGAGTGTTGTGCTTCAAATGCACTGTTTTCTTGTTCCTTTTTAGCTAGTTACGGCACGGCCGGGCTAGACTGCACGTGCGCGCCTCGCTAAGGAAGAAGCGTGCGCACGTGCAGTCTACCCGGCCAGGCCTCCCAAGCTCGGCCAGGGGACGCTGCGTCGCGCGCGTTTCGCCGCCTTTCTTGCAAAAACCGGTCGCTGCTCTCCCCGCACCTGCCTTTTGACTGCGCTGTCTCAGCACTTTCACGCACCCTGCACGCGCTGTTCTCTGCTCGCCTTGCATGTGCAGCTTCACTTGTCGCTTGCTCTGAAGGTTTAGAGAAGGTGGAAAAGGATGGAAAAAACGTTTTCACGGTGTAAATCTCACCAGAGGAGAGCGGTTGATCGACCAGCTTTGCGGGACCGAGCAGGTCGTCAAGGACGATGCTGTTTGGGCGAGCGCTACGTGTGCTTGCCGATGGTGAAAGGCCACATTTCTATGACATGAATAGGGAGGTGACTGCGCGAGTTCTGTAATTATATGTTACCGGTAAAACACACCTTCGTTGCGGCAGTCGTGTCTGCTCGGAGCTGTCAGCAAACAACCACCACGCTTTCGCGTGCGCTTTCGATTGATAACTTTCGATTGCTTGGATGCCAAGTTGTCGCGTGTCTTTAAATTTATTATGAGCTCAGCGTGAAGACCATAAATTACATCTGCCCTGGCAGGATCGCAAATGCGCATGCAGTGTTCAGTTTCGTGGGAGTTTCACTTTTGCCGAGGTTTGCATCGGATGATGAACAACGTCCGGATCGCCTTGAATTTTTTTAGGAGCTCCCTTGGATAGCATAATGATGCGAGCAAAAAATGTTTCATACCCACTTCGACCAAGCATGTTTTCTTGCGAGTCTTGTTTCATTATTTTGGATAATATCGAAGCCTGATAATGCACCTTGTTCGCTGATTCGAATGTCACTTTGGTTGTTTCGACAGCTCGCTTTGTCAGCATCATACTATACAATACCCACTGGGATCGCGCATATTTATGATAATGCCGAGCTTTGTGCCCGATGCTAAGCCCGTCTGATTTCGCGAAGCCATCGAAAATTAAAGTCATTTCAATCACATTAAAGTTATTTCAATCAATCGAAAATTTAATTGCCGCCTTGGTTTTTTTGTCAGCTCGTTTCCAAAGCGGCAGCTGTATATCGCCCGCGGCTCGCGCGCATGCAAGCCTATAATATTTTACTATTCGAAACCATGACATTATTGTGAGTCACGCCGTGGTGGGGGACTTCGGATTAATTTCGGCCACCTGGGATTCTTTAACGTGCACTTAAATCTAAAGTACGCCGGTGTTACTGCATTTCGCTCCCTTCGAAATGCAGGTGCCGTATGCGGGAATCGAACCCATGACCTCGAACTTAGCAGCGCAACACCTCAGCCTGCTAAGCATCACGGCGTGTTGCATGCAAGGCCAATTAATATAAACGCTCAGTGCAAACATGCAGCTTAATTCTGTTTACAGTTAGCCGCGACAGGAAATGTACCGCAATCAGCTGAATAAAACACTTGCAGTACTCACGGTGCGGTATTTAAACTGTTGTGCATTAAGCCAACATGCTCCGCTGCTGTCATATTACAAATGGTTGACTCGGAAACAAGCGCGCAATCTCGAAATGTACAGCGGTTGTCTATTTGTTGTAGCTTCGGTTCACAAACGCACTTCCCTTTCAAATGAGCACCATCATCGCGTTTCTCCCCATTAATAGTTCGTAATACTGTGTAGAACAAAAAATTGCTTCAAGGTGACAAGACTGCGAAAGCTCCTCTCTTAGTGCGGCTAACTGCCATAATCCACTCTTGACGCCTCTGCTCCTCGCACTGCTTGCATTGCAAACGGTAGAACTTGACGGGGAGTTTTTGGCTCTTCATCATTTTTAAACTTCTGTGACAGTTCACAATGCAGCAGGGCTGCGTGCCTGCTTTCCAGTACGACGAAGGAGCTGCACCCATAGCGTGAAAAATGCGAAATAAAAGCCCCGGGGAGCACGTTCTCCGCGCGCGCAATGGGAAAACCAAGCAAGCGCGCCCGGTCCGAGCTACCAGAGGTTTCCTTTCTCTCCGCTGGGGCGGTGGACGGCGCTGCGCAAACTTGAGCGTGGGAGCTACCGTATGGCGGTACCGCTCCTCCTTTCCCGGTCGTCGACCTTTTGCCAGTGAAGGCACGTCCTACCTTCCCGCAAGTTCTCCTTTAGTGTCTTTCCTCCTCTCTGTCTTCTTTTCATCCCCTTTCCCCGTGTGTGTACTGGTTGAGGTGTCCTATTCGAGAGACAGTTATCGTGCACACCAAACCCCACTTCTTATTTCTGAACAGAATCACCTATATAAACCCCAACACCACAAAAGCTTTTTCAAAAATTACTGTGGGGTTGTCACGCCTGATCGTTGCCTGTCAGCCTACACATTGTTAACGAGACACCTGTCGTTGGGGTACGCACTGTCACTGGAACGGGGAGCGGCAAAAGAACCAGCGGGAAAGGAGGAACGCTACCATACTGCCTTACCGATTTGCGTACCGTATTTCAGTAACTTGCTAAAACGCTCTATTAGTGTTTTTAGCAAGTTACGCTAATACCGTGCCCTATACGGTACGGTATTACCGCACCACTCCTCCTTTCTCTCTTGTGCATTTGCCGCTCCTAATTCCAGTGAGGGTACATCAGCTCTACAAATGCTTTTCTTCAAAAATGACTATGAAATTGTCACGCCTAAGTGCTGCCTCTCAGTCTTTGTATGGTGAAGGAGGAACCTGTTGTTCGGGGGACGCACAGTAACTGGTACGGGGAGCTGCAAAAACACAGCGAGCTAGAAAGGAGGAGTGGTGCGGTAATACTGTACCATATATGGCACGGTATTACCGTAATTTTCTAAAACGCTCTATTCGTTTCTTGTATTGCTACCACGCTTGCAAACGATTTTGTACGTTTGTGTAATCATTTGTACCGTTTGAAAATGAAAACTGTTTTACAATTTCTTATCTGCACTTCTGAAACCATTCCAAAAGAAATGTTGAAAAAAAAATTCAGCTTTGTTTGCCTACATCTTTTTCTTCGATAGTGAAAAACGTTTAGTGCGAATTTCCTTTCTTTTTACAGTTACTGTGAAGAATGAAGCGGGCGAGTACTAAAACGATCGACAGTTTCTTCCGTCCAGCTGCCAAGAAGACTCGCCAAGAAGACTCTCAAGCCAGTCGTACGGAGACTCCATTCCCCGCTCCTTCGTTGCACGTAGATGAGATTGATGCGAATGTTGTCTGCATGCAGAATGCCGAACACGAAAGCAAAAGATCGGACGCCACGCTCTTGACAGCCAGCGACAGTGGAGGCACTGCCATGGTGTCGGGTTCTTTGGACATTGCAAACTTCGTGGAAAAGCAAGTTGACAACTTCTCCAAGAGGTGTTTGCTGGAGTCCCATTGGCAGCCGCCACAAAATTATAGCTTCCCGCACTCCATCCACAAGAAAGGGGGCAAAGAGGAAAAAAGATATTTGAGCAGTGCACATTTGCTTAAATTTAAGTGGGTTGTTCTGTCGAGCAGTCAGAAAGGTCTATATTGCAAATACTGCGCATTGTTCGCAACAGGCGCCGTTGGAGGCTACCAAAGAAATGTTCCACTTCAGAAACTTGTGACGAGACCGCTCAGGACATTTGCGAGGCTACTAGGCAAGGATGGCGATCTTCCTCGGCATGAAGCCACCAGATACCACAAGGAAGCAGTGGAAGCCGCAAAAAACTTTCTTGCTTGTGCTGGTGCACCGGAAAGAGATGTCGCGAACCAAGTGTCCAAACAGCGTCTACTTCAAGTGACTGAGAATAGAAACCGTCTGATACCCATCATAGAAAGCATCATATTTCTAGGGCGTCAAGGCATACCGCTTCGTGGACATAGAGACGATGGCTCGCTTCTCGACAACTCACAAGAGGCTTCACCAGTCGCTAACGAGGGAAACTTTCGTGAACTATTGCGCTTTCGGGTCTCCAGTGGTGACAAGGAACTCGAGAGGCATCTCGCCAATGCGTCATCTCGGGCAACATATATAAGCAAGACAACCCAGAATGAACTAATCACGTGCTGTGCGGAAGAAGTGCTTTCTATGATAATTCAACAGGTACAAGAATCCGGCATGTACAGTGTTATGTTTGATGAAACTACTGACGTTGCTCATATGTCACAATTGTGTCTTGTTCTGCGATATGTCCACAACAACGTCATTCGAGAAGACTTCGTACAGTCGTAGACATTCGTAGTGATATTGGTAGCACGGCTGTTGGCTCTGGCATAAGTGAGCCCGTTGTGACAGGAATAACGCTCGGGCAACAAGTTATTAAGGCACTGAAGGCATTAGGAGTTGATCTCGAAAAGTGCGTTGGTATAGGTACCGATGGCTGCAGCGTCATGGTCTCTCAGATTTGTGGCGCTGTATCTGAAATTAAACGCTCGGCACCCAATGCTGTGCACTGTCCTTGCTTCAACCACGCACTAAACTTGTCGCTGTCAAAATCATCAAGGCTACAGTCCATTAGAAATGCTGTTGGTGTTATGAAAGAGGTGATTTCTTTTTTACAGCGTCACCGAAACGAAATATTGTTTTGAAAACCATCCTTGGTGGTCAACTGAAAGGTCTTTGCGAAACGAGATGGATTGAGAGGCACGACGGCGTTATGAGATTTCGTGATTCGCTTGGGAGCGTGGCCAAGGCTTTGGAGAGCATCTCCACTTGGACTGAAATGCACAGTTCGGCGAAAGCTAAAACGCTCCTTGCCGCCATAAAAGACGGCGAATTCCTGGTTACTATTATCTGCTTGGCCGACATGCTGGCCCATACGCTTCCGCTCAGTCGTCTCTTCCAGAGACAGTGTATTGACGTCCGAACGGCCAAGAACGCATTGGTGGACACCATGGCTGTTCTTGATAAGCGAAGAGTGGACTCTGCCGAAACATTTTCGCAACTCTACAAGGACGCCGTCGTCCTGGCAGATGAACTGGAAACAGAGATTCGGTCGCCACGCATTACTAAAAGACAGACGTACAGATGCAACGCCCCTATGCCTGATGTAGAGAGCTACTATAGGACGGCAGTCTACGCTCCATTACTGGACAATGTGTTGACTGACTTAAAATCGCGATTCACTGTTGAGGCGGAAAGTGCCTACGAACTTTTTCTTTTTTTGCCGTCCCAAAGTCACGCCACAAAAGAGGACGACAAAAAGTATCTCGCAAACATTTCTCGGCGCTATTCCGCTTTCATGGGCACAAATGTGTCAACGACAGCAAAGATGGCTGAAGCTGAGCTAGGTTTATGGCGACAGAAATGGATGCGCGAGGCCGAAGACGGAAGGGAAGTTCCCACTACCGCTGCGGGAGCACTGGACACGTGCGCAGGGAAATCTTTCCTTTAATTCACACATTTCTTCAGATACTGGCCACTCTACCCGTAAGTGTGGCCAGTGCCGAAAGGTCTTTTTCTGCTTTACGACGTCTGAAGACGTGGATGCGCTCTCAAATGGGTGAAGAGCGTTTGACTGGGCTGGCATTATTACATGCTCATAGGGACATTACCATTGACACGAGTAAAGTGATTGAGCGGTTCGCAACCAAATGTAGCGGACAGCGGAGGTTAGAGCTTGTGATTTAACCAGCCTCCATAGTTTGAGTCTTTACAAGCTTAATTGCCGAAGATGCCAACCCCGCATGCTTTTGTAACAAACCTGTGAACCTTTTTATCACGAATATACACATTCATTCGTGTGTAAATATCGTTTTTCTGCTGCACATGTTTCTTTCCGACTTTTGTTTTGTTGGTTAAGATTGCCGCCTTTTCTTATGCTACAGGGGTCGTAGCTGTCCTTGAAACCCTTGAAACCCTGGAATTTTGAAATAGCACTTTTAAGGCCTTGAAAACTCTTAAATTCTTGTAGGTCCCTAAATGTCCTTGAATTTTGTCAATACACTTTTGTTGAGCCAATTTTTAGCAATTGCATTTTGGATAGCTCTGTGCCAATAATCGAGCTCATATTACACGGTTCCAATTCGCTATGACATTAATTTAGAATTTGAAAGTATTTAAAAATAACGAACAGACATATTCTAACACATGTAAACCCGCTTTAAAGATGGTTTCACTGCAACACGGGACTGCTGTGCCGAAAAACCACCTTGTCAGGGGAAATCCGTCCCAGCGCGAAGCCACACTTCTGCACTTCAGTCATTCCTTTTATTATCGTCTTATATTGCTTACGTATGAGAAATTTTAAAACTTAAATTATTTTTCCACATATAGTTTGCATCCTACTACAATTCAAATCCCGCTACTATATGAAATCACTACAAAATTATTCGACACTAATTGCCATTCACTTTGAGCCTAGAAAGTTATGTTTGCACGAGCCTACTTTTGATCAGAGGGTTGACGAGGATTTTATTTTGTGGCAGTAGAGAGTGAAGGGAGCCCGACCCCTTTGCATATGTGTGTGCGTGTGGGCATATATGCTCAACAGGTGAACGTGTTCATCGCCTAGTTGGTACTTGCTATATGTGACATAATTGCCCCTAAAATGTCACAAAATAAGTTGCAAGTGCTGCCCATGTTGTCATGTTTGTGTTTTTTCCTGCGTTTTTGTGTTATATTAGCGGCGATTATGTCTTATATACATATAAGTTGAAAACATTTTAAGGCTGGCAATGCACATTTTGTGTATGTGTCATGTGCACACGCGCTCACGCAATACATCCATATTGTGAGGTGAATCAGTTTAAGCAACTTAGCAGAAGAACACTGAAACCCGTGGAAACAGTGTAAAAAATATGAGCGAAAAGGAACGGTGAGAATTCCTTTAGTTAGCTATTAATTGTGAAAATGTTCCTACTTTGTCTTGTGTGCAATGAAGGATGTGCTTCATGCTGTAAAAGCTGGTGTTTCCTTTTTCTACGATCTCAACAAGTGTTGCTTGAAGTCCTTGAAAATTCTTCGTTAGGTGCTTGAAAGTCCTTAAAAACCCTTGAATTGTTTTCTTCAAAGTTGCCATCAACCCTGTATAATGCAGTTATGTTTACTTTTAGTAAACATTATTGTAGTTGTTTTGTATCACTCTAGATACCTCATTGTACTTCTTGTGTATGACTCATGAATGATGAGTGTCGCTCTACTTTCCTATGTACAAAGCTCGGTGAGACTTCGTGTAAACGTACAAATCGCCGCTCTATGCTGGTTAATGCTGCTTGCGTGATTTGCATTCTCTCTTGTGTTCATATTTGTCGCCGATATTACTCAGATTCCTGCGTAAACTTTTAGGTTTTTGTGATATTACAAGATTTGACCATGCCCACCATGTCAATAAATTGTTTTCAAAACTGCACGTGGTTTTCTACGAGATATTATTTTAGATAATGAAATGGCACTGAGCAATGCAACTGAGAACAAAAATAATGAGCATTTGGTTACTAACGTGAAGTTTTAAAGTTGGGCAACGCCCCCCTCCCCCTCTCCCCCCCCCCCAACAAACAACCGCCCCCCCCCCCCCAAAGCAAGCGCCTGGATCCGCCCCTGCGCGGAGCGCCAGCTATCGGACAGTAAAGCGAGTAACGGTAGAGCATGGCTACCAATAAAGTTTTCAGTCAATCAATCCAATAAAGTTTTCAATCAATCAACGCCTCAGAAGGCCGTTCTCTGTGGCGGGCGGTTTGAATTGTGCTAACGGTGTGCGAACCCTGAAACGTGATTGTGTTCCAAAATAAGCATTTCCTTGGCATGAAACAAGAACTACGAGGTTTCTGGAACGCTATTGCTACAATCCACGTCAACTCAATATTTGCATTTTGTCAGGCCCGTAGCCAGAATTTTTTTCGAGGTGGGGGGGGGGGGGGGGGTGCACTTGCTGAAAACCATGACTATTTGAGAACAACAGCTATTTTTATTATTTATTTTCGGTCACACACCCCCTTGCATCAAAATTTCAGGAGGGACATAGCCCCCGGGCCTGTCTTTAGTGTCCCTTGAAGTATTAGCGGCGTTTCTGAACACAAAATTGCGCGATTTTTCCCAATGTAGCAATCGCAAATCGGCAATGTCCACATGTCGGACGTTAAACAATTAGAAAGGAATTTGTCCAGTTTAATGGACTCATCCAGAAAAAAAAGCTCACGGTATGCTCGTACCCCAAGTACGTACTTGGTTACCATACCAGGTGCTTAACAAACGCACGTGGCAAACTGGAAAAAAATTTCCAGCACGCAATGGGATTAACCTCCATCATGTTGTCCCGACCCGCCGTGGTAACTTCGCATGTGAAGTGTCGCGCAGCTAAGTTAGAGGACGCGGGTTCGATTCTCGGCTTGTGAGTTCGAGACAGAGTACTACCTTGCGCCAGTGATAGAAATATATTTTTGGCTTTCATAGGCGACAAGCATTAAATTCGTGCCTGTGTATACTGTTGTATTTAATATTTCGGCAATCAACAGGGACCAAGTTCGCAAACGCAAAATACCCGCTGTCCACAGGTTTGAGTTGTCTCAACATTTATGCTGTGTGAACTGTCGTGTTGCCTGAATAATTGTATCGCAGTGCTGACGCTTAGTATGCGAATGTTCGTCCGTGCGTTTATATGTCCAGTTGTGAGGTTGTTGACAACTTTACGACGAAGGCTATTTAATTTAAGCGAAGTAGCCGGCGTCACACATGTACATCAACTTTTCCCCAAATAAATTTATTTAAACACAAACACGTTATGTTGATAAGGGGCCGGAGCTGCATCAACTGGTGGTATGGAGTCTAAGCCGGATAGAATCCATTTTCATGGCAAGGCGTATAGCTGAGTCGATCTAAAAAGAAATATCGCCACGGCGTTCTCGATATAATCCTCAGTGCCTCAAATCTTAAGAAGTAACGGTTAGTTTCGGTGGAAGAAACAACTGAAGAACAGTCACTCATGAAGTAACTAAAGCACAGCTGGAAAAAAAATGGGAAGAATGGCAATGACGTCGGACTCCGTCACCGTTCGAAAGTGATTGCAAAGTGGACTGGGAAGCAGTGGGCATCTTTCTAATCTGGGAAAAGCTAGAAAGAAAATGACTATCGATGGCGCATCGTCTACCGGTGAAGATTGGACGTGTCCTCTCGCGAGTGAAGGAACAATTTTAAGTAAGAATAGGAAAAAGCGTGACGTTTGTGTGGGGAAATAAACATTAAGAAAGTTCTGAGCCGGTCAGCTCACCACGCGCAGTGAGAGCTGGAAGCCTTTCTCTATATGTCTCCAGTTCTTGAGCCATTCTCGGATTCGGATTTCCAGTTCCGTTTGCTCCGAGGAAAAACCCGTCGTACGGTGAGAGAGAGAAGCAGAGAGAGAGAGAGGTGGATGGGGGGGGGGGGGGGTTTAGAGGGTACACACTTGCTGGTCTTCTTTGTTTTGTTTTTCTGTAGAACCTGAAGGCACCATACCACCACAAAAATGTGTGTGGCGTATAGCTGACCACGCTTCTCTACCGCAGTATTGTCTCTTAAATACCGGTTATGATCTGAGAGAGATGTCCTTAGATCATATCATCAGCTTTATAACAGGCTGCCCGAAGCGTCTCCCTCTACTGCGCATGCGTCATACGCTAACCTCTTGTGATGCGCACGTTATATTTCGAAAATAGCGTATGCGTACCCAAACAACGCAAACGCTACGGACCCTATACTCTAAATCTCTCTACTGCCTACTCGACTATTTCCCGTATGTTTCGTTCTACAGCCCTTCCCGGCTTCCCCGTAAGCTCCTCATTCATGGCTACTAATTTACGTAAACTACTCATTCAAGTTGCTTCTGGGTTAGCCCTCAGTCTGAACGAGACGCTGCAATGCAAAGCTTAGTATCTCGGACTCAACACGCGCCTCCTGTAAGTCAAATACGGCGGTGTATACACATCCGCGCATATGACCCCATCTTTTTCTTTTGAAGGGCTCCTCGCCGGACTGGCTCTCGCTTTCGACCCACCGGCGGCGCACGCCGCCATATCTGATTGCGCCCCCTGTGTGACCCCGCGCACGTTATAGACTTTCACACGCGCACGTTGCATGGTCGATCTCGCTCGCCAGGCGCGATGTCCCCGTTTATATACACTACAGTAGTACCTGCGCGTTCCTGCCCCCTTCAGCATAGAGTAACATATTCTTCAGCGCGTGGCGTGGCACCCCAGTGTACGCGCACGGGTCAAAAGAAAGCAAGAGCGTTTAGGCTTTGCAAGCACGTGACGGAATGCAGAGTATGGATCAAGTTTTTTTTGTTTGTTTCGAGACCTTCTTGCGAACACAGTCGAAACACCGCGACGACGACGACAACCGATCGAGACAACGCCTCCCTTTTTTTTTAAGGTGACAACTTCTCTGTTGTTTTCTTTGCCAGCGGTTTCTTTGGCGGCCGGCGTCTTAAAATAGCTTCGCAGGGGCGATATTGAATCCGTGGGATGTGGCATCCTCTTTCACATATACGGAGGTGCAGCTGCGGGGTCGCCGTAGACTTGGGTGAGCGTGTGTGAAACTACACAAGCGTGCACCTTGCGGGTCGTCGGTCGCTATAGCTCAAGGTCGATATACTCCTCGCGATGGTCGTACACAGGTGCGCACTTCTTTTTTCATTGTTTGTATGTTTGTCTAGATCGATAGCGAATGTTGCATGCGGCGCGCCGTTTGGAAGCAGGCAGCAGTGGCTGAGTATGCGGAGGAATTCATACGAGGCCATGTATGTAGCGTCGGGACAGAAGGACCTTAACTCTGCTGAAAAAATAATAGACAGTGAGGAGAATTCTTGAGCACACTGGTTTCGGTTATCGGTTTAACAGCGCTTGATCGTCGCTAAATATACCCAGTAATCTGCTTCCTGCATCCAGTTGCGGCAGTTTTCTCGGTTTTTCGTCTGTTGATAGAAAGCGGGAGGTTAAAAGCTGACTAAGGAACGTATATCGATAAAGGAAGTGTGCGTGCTTGTGCATGTTTTTGAGTATCATTTCCTTCGAAACCTGACTCGTTCAATTAAATTAATCTTCTCGCTCTCGCTGAAGACGAGAATGGTAGAGTGGTTCAATTTAGGAACCGAACGGTTAAGGGTTTCCTCACTTAGCATTCGTTATAGTTTGTGCGGCCCTTTTACTTTATGCACGAAGCAGCGGTCGATATTTCTAATCGTATACGCGAGATGTGGCGGGAAGTGTTTTATAAACGCTATCAAGAAAGAAAGAAAGAAAGAAAGAAAGAAAGAAAGAAAGAAAGAAAGAAAGAAAGAAAGAAAGAAAGAAAGAAAGAAAGAAAGAAAGAAAGAAAGAAAGAAAGAAAGAAAGAAAGAAAGAAAGAAAGAAAGAAAGAAAGAAAGAAAGAAAAGAAACGCGGAAAGCGGGACACCCTGATGCCTCCGCGTAAAGCTTGCGTGCAGAAAATTGGAGGCCTACTGAATGTAGTTAGAACGAACACTAATTCTGCATTCATTGTCGCTCTGCTTTTCCTGAGCTAGTTTTCGCGACTACGCGCGGTTGTTCAAGTTCGATCATATCCGCGCACCATACGTATCGTGGGAACGAAATAGTAAAAAAAGCACAGTGACTAACCTGCTTTCACTTACGCCGTAGTGGTGATGACTATGATGAAAATATCATGTAGAAAAAGTGCCATTAAGTGACACGCATTCGAAAGCACTCGCGCATTCTCGGTTACCTCAGCGAACCAGGTCTCATAAAAATAATTGCTCGCTTGAAAAGTTCTCTGGAATCAGATCAGATCAAATAACTTTGAGTGCACTGCGAATTCGTGAGATGGGCCTGGACCCCGCCTAGGCTTGGGCCAAGGGTTGCTGGCCCTTGGCGGCTTCCTCGGCTCGCTGGACGACCCAGAGTTGGTGCTCCAGGTCCGAGCTGAGCAACGCAGACTCCCAGCGCTAGTTGTGAAATCATTTGCTGAGTGCATCGCGATGCGGTGAACATGCTGCGCCTGTAATCAAAAGCGTCCGAAATTACACATTTTACCTGCGTCCGCACGAGACTACACGTGACCGCCTCAAGCTTTAAATTCTGCTGCATTGACAAACCATATGGGCAGTATGTCTTGTATACGACGTGGTATTTGTATAGAGAAACTACAGTCGGTGAAGATCCGCTTATGCGACATGGCTCCCGTATTCGTCTCCATTGCTTCCGGTGTAGCTATACGAGCCGTTCTCCTGCATCGAGCGCTCCCCGATGAACGAACCCTGATTAGAACGGCCTTGGAATCGGCAGCCCCTTGCGCCTTCCAAGCATGACGTCTGGACTGCACGCGAAGCGATCGCTGTCAAGAAAGAAGGCGTTGGCAGCAGCTCTAGGGAGAGCCGTATACCTTTCCGACAGTGGGCAATTAGAGGCGCCATGTTTAGGCCGCTTCGCATTCCCTTGCTCAACGAATGCGTTCGGTAAGGCCACACGGCCAGACAAGACGCGACGTGCGTGGTCACGGCGGGGGACGTGACGGCCATAGCATCAACCATCGATGAAATCGTTTCGGCGGAACCCAGTAGGCCAGCAACCCTGACTGCGCAAACTGAATTCGCAGGCGCACCCTCTGAGGCCTCCGCATGCATTCGTACGGCTGGGAAAGGTTAAAGGGGAAAGGGCACAAAGAGAGGCTAGTGAGTGGAAACCCCAAGTCAGATGGGTCCGCGCGGCATCAGATCATTTCCCCCTCTTCTCCTGACTAAATTGTTGCCTGGCAGATTTGAGCGACGCCTGTCTCGAGGGGCGCTCTTTGTTTTCCGGACACGAATGCCTCATTACAGCCGCCCCGGCAGTAAAGTACCGGGCAATGCGAGACAGCTCCGAGAACTTTACACTGCCAGGGGAGCTAAAGTGACCATTATATAGAGTGATGTGTCTTATATCTCACGTTTAAAGTATCGCGTACAGTCAGAGAAAAGAGATCTACGCCGCATGGATGTCGCAGAGTTCATTAGTAGACGGTACAAGTTGTGAAACAAAAACTGTCAGAAAAGTTTTATCATCATCAAGGGAGCTAATAGGCGTATAAGCGCAGATTAGGCTACAGTATAGCATCGTGTAATCAGGACTTCTGAACGTAACGACCGGCGCACGCACGCACGCACGCACACAAACAAACAAACAAACAAACAACACTCAATCGTTTACTTAGTGACCGCAATGTTCTTTCATGTTTATAAAAGCAAAAAAATGTTCAATATAATCAAAGCAAGTGCTTCTTTATTTAGTGATTTCTCTTGAACAAGGATCATCAGTCATTCTCTGATAACATTAACGCGGAAAGTTGGCAAACAGTCATTAAGGCGTCAATTAGCCGTCTCCTATCAGCCTTTCATCTGTGTGTACTTAACGATAGGGATTCCGCACTTATAGGTTCATGCAATAAGTAACTCCGCGCTTATATTGTGTGCTATAATAGTCAACAAAGCAACTCTGGGCGCCCATCCGAGCCTCGGCACACAGCAGCGTCTGCTTATCACGCAATGCAGGTCGATGTGCAGTTAGGAGGAGGAGAAGGAAATAAACGAGGGCCGCGGGACAGAGGGAAAGGGTTTCTTTCAGAGACGGCCAGCTTCCAGGAGGAGACGAGGACGGGGTCCGCGGAGTTAGGGGGGTGAGGGTGGCAGCAGGTGGTGGTCGCGGGGTCCTTCACCCGACGCCACCGGTGCGTGGACCGTAATTACAGCGACGCGCCGCTGGACGACAACCCTACGGAGGAGAGAGGCCCGTCGAGTCCGATCCTGCGGCCCCCGGCACGCCGCATCTCGGTGATTCGTCGGTCTCGGGGGCAAGATGTGTTACGCGTGGTCGACCCTCGACCGAAATCATCGCATGACCATGGGCCGCCTGCTTTAGGTGGAAGTGGTTTTGCCTGTTTGTGCGAAGAGTTTGATATTTGTGTGTACCGTAGCGCGAAGAAGACTATCGGCACTATTGCAATGGGTTTGCTTTTGACAGTGCGATGGGTGGTATTGCGATTACTGGCTAGCGATATGAGAAATCTCGCGATAACTGACCATCCTTAATGCTCAGTTCACGCAATCGCAAATAGGAACTTTTTCAAGTTTACGTTGCAGTGTTTACGGGCTGTATAGGCGGCATGGCTTTACATTATCAGTGATTCATCAATAGTACACTATAGACTTATCACATTTATCAGAATTATCTGTGTGAATGAGTAGCCGGTGTTATACCAAAGCACCGACATCTCCTGAACTATATAAATACACAGGTGCAGTTCAACAATAATAGCGTGAAAATCGGTATCCCGCCGCATTAACTTTAGCGCTTATGCTTGACCGTAGGAATTTAAAAAAATACATCGAAGAGCTTCCGTTTCAACCAATCCTAAAATCGCGTTGTTTATTGTCACGCAGATGTGCGTTAGGTATTACTTTAAATCTTAGTTGTATTAGCCTGTATATGCAATGTGATAGAAAGAAAGAACAACTTTCAAAGAAAAACTCCGGTCCTAGTTCGCGTAGAAAAGTGAGGCCCAGTCGACAAGAAGACCAGGGTAAAAGTACTTTCTGACAGAGTAATCTAAATTGCATCACACCCACCGACAGTCTGGACGCCTAGAGATAAAAGCTTTCTGGTCCTGTAGGTGGAAGTAGCATGCAAATGTCCTGTATATGTGAGATAGGCTTTTTACTGTAAGTGAAACTAAACGTCATTTGGTTCGGACGGTGTTTCGAAATAAGAACCGATTTGTTTTTTTGTTTTGTTTTGTTTTTTGAGCTGTAAATCGAGGTTACTTGCGAGGCTATTTGCCAAGCTAATAGTGGTGCAGCCGTTCTTTTGCAATCAATGGGCACGAGTGCATTTTGCTCATTTTACGGCAAGGAAAACGTTGACGCGATCGTATTGATGAAACCTTGCGCAAGATACCAGCATGCGTAGCTGAGCACTTAGACTTCACTGGAACCACGACCGGTGCTCCGCTCCCATTAGTTGGGCAAATATGCAATGCGGAGAGGCACAGCCACGTTTTTCGGAAAAAAAGGTATATGGGTAATGCTGTTGAAATGAAAAGTTAATAACAGTGACCAAATTATAAGTTCGAGTCTTTCAGTGGTACGTCTTTTGTAGATTGATGTGAGCACTTGTTAGGTTCTTCGTTAAGTTATAACTTATAAGTAATACCCTACAACTTACCTGCGTACGCGTGTGAGTGATATTGCGCGTATTGAGACTTCAGGAAGTAGGCTATCGAAGTGAGTTACCGTCGTGTTCTTGCGCACACGATTGTAAACGTTTAGTAATGAGTGTCAACACTTTGTTGTAATATGTGATGTTAATGGGTTCCAATGGGTTCAACTTGATATGGCGGTGTTCTACACTCGATTTGATATGTTGTCAACGAGAATGTAAACTATTGCTTCTCCCTTTAAGATCTTATTACACTAATGTACAAAATGAGGGAAGGGTAAATGAAAAGGCAGAGAGATTAACCAGGGCTGAACATGGTTCTACCCTCCTCTGGAGGGAGGAGATGAAAAAATATGGCTGATCCCTCCGTCATAGGAGTCGGTATAACACGAAAGTGAAACGTGTCGTCACAGAAGCAGTTTATTGTTTATAGTGCATTGGTATGTGAGAGCTTGTACAATGTCTACTGTTGTTTGGCAGATATAGCACCGCTTGATGGTGGACACATCGCATTCACGTTGACGCCTAGTGGCACATCTGCGTACCGACGACTAACGCTCATGATCATGATTTTTAAGCCTTGTGGTAGCTGAAGTTCTTAACATATACCTGGGCACCGCATATGGGGGTGAATCCCGCGCAAATATGGCATCAACAAGCACATAATAAACACTGATACTCGACATTCCCTCCTTCAAAGTGTCGTGAAATGCGAAGAGAAACGCTTCGCGCGTCGTGTCTTCCCTCTAGCCTGGCCGTTAATTCTCACAGGGCGAGCGGGGAACGCCGTGCGACAGCCAGGCGAGCGCCGGAGAGCTGTATTTCGATATGGATGGATGCTATGAGCAAGGCTTGGGCTAAAGACGCCACCTCACGGTGTGTGAAAGCGTCGACGAAATTAAACTTGTATTGGAAACGCGCCGAATGGGACGGTCGTAGCAACCATAGAGTTTCCTAAAATTAACTAGAGGGGACTCTGGCGCTGCGATCGTTCAGCTACCATGGGAATGATGGGTAGTACACAAATTTGCCTAGTCTTCGTGCTTGCGGCTTCAAACGTACTTGTGGCTTTGTTTATTGTGTGTTTTGGCTTTTGTTTCGGATAAAAGAAAAGACCGTTGTGAACTTCGTGAGCAGATTTGAATTGGTGAGCCTAAAAGGGTTAAAGTAGTGAAGTGAAACTGCTGACTTTTGCTGAACTTCGTTTTGCGACAAAGCGGATGCAGCCGACGCGGAGCCAAACGGAGCCGAAAGTACGAAGTTTAGACAAATTTGTGTACTACCCATCATTCCCATGCTGGCTGAAGCGTCATGCGTTGCAGCTCCCATAGACACTAGCGCCAGAGTTCCCTCTAGTAAGTATTGTAGGAAACTCTATGGTAGCAACGGCGCGTTATTTTTTTTTATTTCGAGCTTGGTGGCACAGATGTCGCCGCCCCGTTATAAAGGGGACGCTCATAGCATCCATCCATCTATCCAAGAGCACTGTGAGAGGAAAGTGTGAAATATAAAAGGCGCTATCATGTAGCCTCCGTAATGTGTTTGGCGGTAGCTCAATAAAGAAAAAAAAAAGTTTGGTAGCTCAGTCGGCTAAACGTCCGCCAGCCACCGTCGCGGACCGAGAGGTCACGAGTTCGACTCCCGTCAACAGAACTTTTTCTTATAGTTTTTTTCTTTGCCATCTGATGGCGTTCATTCCGTGACGGAAATACGTCATGAAAGTCTTGGTGGACCCCGGCATAAAACACTTTCGTGTTAAAAATTGAAAGGGGGAGAGAAAATCTAGCGTTGGAGCGGACAACTTATAGTGAAAAAACCGAGTGATCTATCACAGGCAATCACTCCGTTGGCTTGCCTTCAGGAATCACGGCAGCATTCTTTATGGCCTGCTGCAGCTTTGATACGTGAGCCGGGCATGGTCCCGAGAGAAAAACGTCTCTCCTGTTTACAGCGGTGTGGAGGGAAAGCCTCTCATTCTCCAAAGACGGGTGGCAGCCATCTGCAATGTTCTGTAGCTTCCTTGCTAACAAAGAGATTGCATTCAAAGTTATCTTTCATGCCAGTGAAAAAATGACTATGCGTTGGTGAAGACAACGCCAAAGCGTAATTGACACAGTACTGTTTTTTTTTGTGTGCGCATCATTTCAGGAGCCCGACTTGTAATCCATTCGTAGATGCCATGCGGCGTGATCACGCTCAAAATTAAGTGGTTAATACAGGCCTAAAACGAGGCTGGCAATGCTCAAAACTGGATTAAAATAAATGAACAAGATCTGAAATAATATAATTAACAGGAATAACCAAGAAGTAATCGCAATAATTAACTTAATGTGGCTAAAAACGCTTCTAAAACGTGCGACTGACACCCGCGCCGCGCAAGAGAGGACGCCACCGCCTCGCCAGTTACGCGATTGCTCCTCTCACCGGCGCTTCTCCGGCGCCGGTGTTACGAACTCCCGCGAGATATCATTCATGGAAAGGGGCCAATAACAGCTCAACGGTAATCGCTGGGTGCCCGTGCTATGCACTTCCTCAGGTTTTGCAGTAGTGGAGCTGCATTTAGCACAGGATTAGAACTACACCATCTGCTACACAAGAGGACATAAGCGCTTGATTTTTTTTCCACTTAGGCGAGGTAGCGCAGATTGGTCCAGTGATTACAGCCAATGGCGAGCCAAGCCCGGTGGTAGATTGCTTGGGTATACTGGCTTCCACCGACCGTCGATAAAGGTAAACACGTATGTTTTGTTCCATTTTAAGCTTTCCTAGTATAATAGCTTCTTCAGTGATGTCGTTGCCGGAAATACAGCAATTTATCCGGCAAACCACTAAAACACAATGAAGTATTCTTCCCCGACCATGTACTATACTCGGGCCCGTAGCCAGGAATATTTTTCGGGGGGGGCGGGGGGGGGGGCACTTGCTGGAAGCCTTGACCTTTTGAGAAAAACACCTATTTTCATTATTTATTTTCGGTAAAACACCATGTATAAAAAAAATTGCGGGGGGGCGCCCCCCCCCCCCCCCTGGCTACGGGCCTGACTATACTAGATCACTTTAGTAATATCTAATCGTTTTTGAGAAACTTATAGGTCACTTGTTCTTCCCAGGAAATTTCGCTTAGGAGGGCACAGTTACCGGCTTACTGTGTCCATCGCAAGTCATACTGCACACAATTCTTCCTTGGTATCCCCAGAACACGGCATGTTTAACTGAAAAAAAAATCCATCACCCAACCCAAACTCCAGTGTGATATAAAGTTCCGATGACTTAAGTGGCACTTTCTTATACCGTCGAAGGGCCGCGTATATACTGCTCTCAACTGATCGTTATCCGTCCTTCCCATTTCACGGGGACGTTTCGGCGAAACGAAATCCGTGGCCGGAAAGTTTAGTTGGCTCCGCGACGCGCGCAGCAAGCCTGTCAATCAAGATAGTCGAAGCGCCGCTGTTCTCCGAAGTGCCAATTTCTCGTCTAGTCTAGTCCCTCTTCGCACACATTGGCACCGCGGCTTTCAATTACGGGCACCACGCGCACTTTATTCGCAGGAGCGCTAGAAATAAGGGGTGCGACGCCTGTCATGAATGAAGGTGAGAGTGGCCGCCGAGTCCTGAGAAAGGAAACTTCACCGTAAGAATGAAAAAAAAATCTGCCTGTAATAAAGAACAACTAAAGAAAAACGGCTGAGAAAAGTTGCCACGGTGCCCCTTTCGCGTTATCGTTTATTCGTTATGCATAAAATATCCTCTTTTTTTCATATAGTAAAATAAATGAAAATATCTCGCGATATTCGTTTAGCGACTGAGGAACGTTGCAGGTCTTGCGCTGAGCCGACGGAGCAGGTAAATCAATGCACGCTCATCAATCATTTCGGTAAAAGCGGGTTTTCGGGAGCGCCACACCACAAAATGGCTCGGTGATTTACTTCGATTCACGTGGTTAAAGTGTCTTTTTTTTCGTAAATATATTTTGGGAGTCTACAATGCGCGAAGCATACTCCATTATGAGCACAGTTGGGTTACCAAAATATTAATAACAAAAATGCCGAGAATGTCAAACAAAGAGAAGAGAATGAAATAAGCTACGGCGCACTCGCTGCACGAAACAACCTGCGTAGCTTGAAAGAAAAAAAAAGTAATGAAAGGAGATGTAACGTTCGCGAGACAGTTTTTTCGTTTTATTTAGCAGCTATTCTCGATAGGCGAATATTGAACTCGAAGGTTAAGTTCGTGAAGCGTTTTCTTTGTTGGCGGTGCATGATGGAGGATTAAACGATTTTTTTTTTACTTTTTGATATAGTCAGCAGTATTCAGGCAATACCTGATAGCCAGTAGAATAGGGAACAAGATAGAAAAATAAAGAAAATATGCATGTGCGAGAAGCAGTGAGAAAGAGAAAACTTTGCCGATAGGCTGGAAGTTTATCGAGCGTAGGTCACTCGGAGGTTACTCTTCAAAGAAAAAAAATGTTAATAGGAAATTAAATCGCTAATGGAGGGGGCGAGCAATGACGAAATAAGAAATAAATTATTCAGGAGATCAACCTTTTGCAACAAAATGACTAAATTCTTGCTTTTCAAACGCTGTGGGTGGTGTCTAAAAACCAGAACATCTCCCGCTAAAGGGGACCATGAGGCGATGCGAAGCCGGAGCACTTGCACGATCGCGTTCCGTTGGCGTTCGTTGGGCATGCTACCGACCTCGTGTCGTAGAACGCGAAGAGGGACGCTACGCGCGTCGTGTCTTCCATCTAGCCTGGCCGTTAATTCTCACAGGGCGAGCGGGGAACGGCGTCGACAGGCGGGCGAGAGGGGGGCAGCGTAGGAGAGGAGAGAGAAGGGGAGGGGACGCGCATGCGCTCGAGCTCATCGCGGCGTTGTGCAGGAGAGAATTTCGGCATGTCTAGCCCGCGTTTCAGAGGAAGAGTGGTAAGGGGGATGGGAGAGGGAAAGTGGAGAGGGGGAGGGGAGAGGGGGAGGGGTGAGGGAAAGTGGAGAGGTGAACGGGAGAGGGGAAGGGGAGAGGTTGAGTGGAGAGGGAAAGTGGAGAGGGGAAGGGGAGAGGGTGAGTTGAAAAGGAGAAGGGGGAGAGGGGTTGAGGGGAAGGGGAATGGTGAGGGAGAGTGGAGAGGAGGTATGTGGAGAGGGTATGCGCATGCCCAGTGAGGGTGGTCACGCCGCACACCACCACCACCACCACCGCCGGATTGAGCTCGACCTTAAGATACTTCGCATCTAAAATTCTGCGTGTCTGCTGCAGCTATAGTTTTCAATAAGACAAGCCTTTGAAGGAAGCAACTACACTTCTAGCACGACTCGCTGTTGGGAGAAGTTGGTTCGAACCGAATACACCAAATAAGGCGCAAGCACGTGTAGTTACGAACACAAGAAATAAGGCACGAACCTATATAAGAGTACACTAAAACATGACAATCCTAACAAAGCCAAGGACCTCCGAATACTCGGAGCTTCTCCGCAGGAAAAGTTTTCACCACGTCCACCACCATCTTTCTTATAGGATTGTCTTCTCTGCGCATGCGCTTACACGTTTGCACGTGCGTGTGCTTGTGCCTTATCGGCTGTATTCACTGTATACACACAAAGAGAAAACAGGAGAGGGCTGGGAACCGGCTTATCGGCTCGCGTCGCAGGCATCTGTATAGAGGAGGAATTCGGTGTGATAGTTATACTTATTCACACTCGTTGATCTTTGGGTCTTTGTTGGATTTAATTGAGGTCGTGCTCCCATGTATGACCTAAAACACTTTACATTGACGCTTCAGTAGCTGTCGATGCTGTCCCAGCGCATTGTTCGCTGCTGCGGTCTCAAAATGTCATCGTAGAAAAACCGCAGCTCTCATTTGTCTCCCCGTGTCGTGTATGACAACAGCACCGTCAAAAGCGGAAACATCCGATGTGTGAGTCCGTATGCGGGAGCACATTCATTTCAGTTTCCGCACGTTTGAACGGAATGAAATGGCTGAAAGACCAATGATGTACGTACATTTCTTCTTTCCGTTTTGTTTTTTTCATGCAGACGGAAACGTACAAAGTTAGAGATACGACTATGTCGGCAGTATGTTTCCAGCATCGATACTTTTTTGGCCATAATGAATATCTGTTTCCGAGTTCAATGCAAGGAAGTCAATCAGCAGGTGAAGGACGAAAAAAAGGGTAATAATTAGGGGTGTGCGAATATCAAATTTTTCGTATACGAATCGAATACGAATATCCACCCTTCGAATATCGAATCGAATATCGAATATCAAAGATAAAATGCCTCCACAGTAACAATATTCTATTTAAGATGTAGCTATTTGAAAAAAAAACATTAACAGCCTGACTGGCATAACATCATACACTGCTATCTCCAGAACACAGTGTCCAGGCTAGCACAATGCACATCACAACGCAAGCAAATATCACGGCACAATGATAATGACTAGATGTTATCATGAAGAAATATGAGTTGCTCCACATGATCAGGCAGCAGGCGCTCCCTTCTAACAGAGACACCCCCCCCCCTGCCACTGAAAAGGCACGCTCGCTTGGAACAGAAGTGGCTGGTATAGGGAGGTACATGGGGCAAAGCCTTGCCAGACTGGGGTATCTGAAGGTGCCTACAGTCTGCTACCAGTGGTAGTGCGGCACGTTACGGCCGCATAATATTGAAAATGTACGGTTACATGATCGCCAACAGCGCTGCACGTCGGAGATGCACCAGCAATAAATCATACGTATTGGGGCGCTCGTCGCAGGCAGATATCGTGCCTCCGTGCACTTACGATGTGTATCGCTCCTCTCGGCAACGTTTTTAGCTATACGAACGAAGCAGAAATGTGGAAGACGAGTTATTTTATGCATGATAATTGAATCGCATATTCGAATTTTTCGAATATTCGAAGATATTCGAATATTCGAAACTGTTCGAACACACGAATTGCGAATCGAATACGAATATTTCGAATGTAATATTCGACGAATATTCGAAACTTTCGAATATTCGCACACCCCTAGTAATAATCAATTAAAAAAGTACAGAAGATCAGGATTCTTCCGCTTCTCATTTCTTTACATCTCTTCCAAGGCAGATGATACGACGCAGCGCACTTCAAAGAGATGTCCCTGCGTGCGTGAATAGCTCGCTTATGAAAAGAGCGCTTTTGAAGCCGGCCTCTCCGCAACAAAGCTTTTTGTGAGAAGAAGAAGCCCTTTACTTTGCCGTTATCTTCGTATATTGTCTGTGATCGGACCAGTACGCTGTATAGATATCTCCGTGTGTGCTCGTGACAGAGCACATCGTCATTGTTACGGAGCGTATGCGCTGTTCTTGGTTATTTTATTTCATGCAATGTAGTGAGCTGAAGCTCGATAAAGTGTGCATGAAACACAAAGAAAAGTAATAGTCACTAAAGTAATTAAATCAGAGGGAATAAGCGCGTCTTATCTCTGTGCTAAGCTCTGGTCTCAAGAGTCGATCATGTGTTTTGTTGAATTTTGAGACCGGCGCACAATTAAGCTGAACTTCCGTGGCGTGATCTACCAGCACACGTCAAGAGGGCGAGTGGCATCGAAGGAGGGGAAAAATTCTGAAGGAGTGACACTTGACTGAATGAATGAATGAATGAATGAATGAATGAATGAATGAATGAATGAATGAATGAATGAATGAATGAATGAACCTTCACGTGGCACAAGGATAGCTCGAGTCGTTAGAGGGGTGATGGGAAGGGAACATCAATACTAATATTGTTCCCACAGGCCAGCTTCTAAGACAAGGCTCCGCAGCGTAATGAGAGCGTCGCGTGAGTCGCCTGCAGGGTATATTAGCTATGTCGTTAAGGGTTCGGATTGTCTCGGGCTTTTTATTAATTGGGGTTTCTATCAATATCAGAGCACTCCAACAGCAAGTGTTCAATATCGGGGTCGCTGTCAGTACAGGAAGAACAACACGTACACGTGGTTCTAACATATCCCTCTGTGAGGAGACCAACGGAGGAGTCCCTCTGAAAGTGGTTCCATCGTACCAACACGTCAGCAGATAGTGTAAGTAGCGCCAGCTCGCCTCCAATGTGCCTTGCTTTAGTTGGATCGTGGCCACAATCAACGAGTACAATAGAATGAGGCTGGACAGGAAAGATCACACAGACAGCGTGTTGTGTACTTTTCCCGTGCTCCAGTACAGCGCACTTGAGCTCTCTTCTGTTTTTAGGGGCGAAGCTCCTTAAGGCGGCACCCGTTCGTCCCTCGTAGTCGTCGTCATCGTAGTAGTCCGTAACAAGTCTTACGCTTTGACCTCCAAGGTGGTGCCGGTGGGAGATTTCTCCTGTGCGTTGTTGAACAATAAAAAATTCGCAGCGTGCGCGTTAACTAAAAGCCGAATTCTTCTGTCTCTCATTCCCCATTAGCAGCCATTGGCATGTTCCAGTAGGAAACGTTAGTAGAAGTAGAAGTGTAAGTGTTAGCTAAAAGCCGACTTCTTCTGTCTCTCATTCCCATTAGCAGCCATTGTTTACCTCCAAGGTAGTGCCTGGTGAGATTTCTCCTGTGCGTGATTAAACAATAAAAATTTTGTTCAAAACGCCGTTGATTGATGAAATAAACCAACGAAAGACGCCAGATGTTTTGTAAAAGCAGAACGAAAGAACGCCAGATGTTTTTCTTAAAGTGTAGTAGTAGCAGGCTAGTGAAAGAAACCCACGTGACTGGTATGGCAAATTGACCCGCCATCTATGGAGTGGGATCAGAGTTAAAATCTGCGTTCCGTCTCTTTTCTCCCAACTCTCCTCAACCCCCTCTCTGGCGGGATCAACTCCATCTCCTCCGGGAGGCGCGCTTTCCGCCGCCTTGCTGGCGCCGCCGACTTTGAAATCCGTTGGAAAGTTTCGTGTCTGGCGTTGGTAAGGCGTGCGTTAGCCGTCGTCGCTCGTCCGTTTGACGGTGCGCGCTCGCTGTGTGCTTGTTCGACGCGATGTTTTACGACTCGGGATGTTCGTGCATAGTGCTTTGTTGTTCGAATACTTCCAGAACACGTCCCGGAATATATGTGCCGGCCCCCAAAAGAACAACAGGTGAGCGTGCCCTTTGAGTTGCGGCTTTCATTGTGTCAGTTTGAATTGACGTCCATACCGAGTAGCTGTTCTCTGCAGTGGGGCTACAGTTATTGTTTTCAAAAATGACTGGGCAGGGTTCTGTTTGGTGTCGCAGAAGTCAGTGGTATGCCCGTGTCACTGTGGAGCACGTAACCCACGAGCCGCTTCGCCCTCCTCAGTATTTTGCCAGCGTCCGTGGTATGCCCGTGTCATTGGGGCGCACGTAACCCACGAGCCGCTTCGCCCTCCTCAGTATTTTGCCAGCGTCCGTGGTGTGCCCGTGTCACTGGGGCGCGACCCACGAGCCGCTTCGCGCTCCTCAGTCTGTCAACAGACTTCTGCGACACCAAACAGAACCCTGCCAATGACTGATTCGAAAAGGGCACGATGCTGCGTTTAAATCGTTATACGAACAAGCAGCGGACATGAAGCCCATGCGACGTAACTATATAGTTACAGGCTTACAACTCTCACAGAACCGCGTGCTTGAATGTGTGCTTTGCATTTATCTCCGGTTAATTACTTGCCATCGCCTATAACCGCGTTTCTAAGGCTGTAGGTAAATGTATAAAAACTTGTGTTGCTCTGAGACGAACAAACGAATTCACTTTTGCACGAGTCGACGGCGCTCTTCATCTGATTGGAACTTGTTCCTTTTCTTCAGGGCGGAAGCGTTTTTAAAGTACTCCGGAACGCCAAACAGCTGATTGGTGCGCCCAGAGAAAAGCTGAAGAATTGCAGAATCGGCGCATTTCAAGAAGAGATGCCATGAATCCTCCGATACCATCTGTTCATTTTCTTCGCGTTTATCATCACTAGTTTTATAAAAATCAACGTTTTTGGAAATGTAGTCAATAAAGTGCGGCCAATATTAGTTGTGGTATATGTGGAGTTCGTTTTCACATCTTTAAAATGATCTTTGCATGATTATTCTATTTTTAGGTATTCAACTGCTTTCATTGTTTTTGTATTGCAGTGAATGTTCAATTTTGTTAGTTATGATAATTTTGTGCAATATCGCGCGCATATATCAGAAGCTCTTCTGCACTTTTGTCAGTATAAAAATTGTTTTTTATTATGTGCCCTAATGTTATGCTGTTTTTTTTTATTCCACTCTTCTTTAAGTTCTTAACTTTGCCGATACCTTTTGTGTTGTTTAGTGGTCATGAACACGTCTATGTGAATCTCCTGTTCATCATTTCTGTTAATCTCCTGAACCTCTGTCGCACCACATTTGATGAAAATGTTGATTTTCGGAAACGAGGACAATAAAACGAGACCAAAGATATTTTGTGTTGTGAGTGCAATTCATTCTTTTGCGTTCTGGCACATGCTGCACGACTGCAGTGTGTTCAGAATGCTTGATTGCAAATTGCGTACATTCAAACGCGCAACGAACGCGCGGCGCAGCACGCGCAAGCGGATGCAAAAAAAGAAAAAAAAAAAACGCCGGCGCAGCACGCGCGAGCGGGCGGGCGAGCGGGTTCATGAAAAAAAGTGGGGGAGGAAGCTGCGCAGCACGCGCACGCAAACAAAACAAAAAGAATAAAAAACGGCGCTTGCGAGAGAGCTAGGAGAGGAGGTGCGAGGCGCGGCTGGTGTTGCCATGACGACGTATACCGTGTGCGCCGCCATTCTGCAGTTTGAGCTTCTGAATCCCAGCCGCCAGGATAGTAACTGAAGGGACGTTTGGCGCTGCCAGCGCTGACGTCATGAATTAAGACGTCCTATGGGAGGTATACGGAGTAACCTCCCCCTGGTAGTAGTTGTTGTATGTAGCCACCTCGCCCGATCGTCAACGGGCGAGGTGGACCGGCAACGGCGCGAGGACCCTGCCGTACGAGAGTTAAATCACACTAAAAGACATACTT
Source organism: Rhipicephalus sanguineus (assembly GCF_013339695.2). Classification (NCBI taxonomy): domain Eukaryota; kingdom Metazoa; phylum Arthropoda; class Arachnida; order Ixodida; family Ixodidae; genus Rhipicephalus; species Rhipicephalus sanguineus. Next base: position 52,703,773 of record NC_051179.1, read on the forward strand.
TGCGGGCGATACACTCTAGTGAGCTTTCAACTTTTTCGTCTTAATGTACATCATAAAGAAATTATTTCTACGAAAAACGCAAGGCACACCTTGAGTAATATATTTGGTTTTGGGACGCTAAATGGAACCATGAGGCGATGCGAGGCCGGAGCACTTGCACGATCGCGTTCCGTTGGCTGTCGTTGGGCATGCTACCGACCTCGCGTCGTGGAACGCGCGTCCTGTCTTCCCTCTAGCCTTGCCTTTAATTCGCACAGGGCGAGCGGGGAATGCGGTCGCTCTTGGCGCTCTTTCGCTTGGGAGCGGACTTCTTCCTTGCATTTCACCGATCACAAGTGATAATGAAGGGACCACGTAAACCAACAGTACAATAAAAGTTTGATGTTTAATATATACACGATGTTTCACACTCTTTATATTATGTACTGGGCGCATTTCACGGAAGAGTTTCACGGTTTACAGATGATTCCCTCCGTAGCTTCGCCCCACTCATCATCATTCACCCCGTGGATATACTGTGATTTTTTTTTCTTTGACAAGGTGTTCGAACACGAGAACCTCGTAGACGATATTTCATGGGCTAGCTGTCTGGCGGTGTGGCTGAGCGTAATCGTCACCTGGCCTCATGTTTAATCTGTTCGCGAACTTCCGCGTGGGACAGCAGAGGAAAAAGGTTAAGAGCTCCTGGTTGAGCGAGCGAAGTCTCATAATCGCACTCCCTGCACAGTGGCCAGCACTGCCTCTATATCACCACCCGCGTGCTCGTGCCCGACGTAGTCCACCCGTACCTCGACATTGTCGAGGTCCAGCAGTGGTGACTGTAACCAGATGCTTGACGTGATGCGTTGCCACGAGTGTTGGATCGATGGGTTATAGTCAAAGCCTTCGCGGCGTCCGCCCAGTTCTTGCACACTGCAGTTGAGTGCCCTCGTTTTGACCCTCCAAAGAGTGGCACACTCAGCCACATTAAGTTAGCTGGGCAGCCGCCCAATCACACAGGAGCAAAAATTCTTGGGTATTCGCCTACGCGGACTTCATTGCGAGTTACTGATATAAAAGGCGTCTGTTTTCCTTGAAAAACACAGGATCGACAGATTGCGACGTTGCATCCGATGGTGCTCTTGTGTGTTAGTCGGGCACTGACACTGTCTTAAACTCTCTACTCTTTCGTTCTTTCGTACTCGGCATCCAGACGTGGGCAGTCCAGCAAGCCCGAGAGGTGGTGTTGAGGCAAAGCCTTAATATTCCCCGTGGGAGACAGAAGCCCAGGCCGCGTAATACCTTGCCGGACGTTTAATAAAGTTGTATCCATCCATCCATTTGGCACAGACGTCGTTGCCGACGTCGTCGTGACCTGTACTAAACCTCGAAAGTAAACGAGTACGCGAATTAACGAAGCTAATCGTCTTGCTCAATTTTGAAGTTTAATGAATTCTTGAACAGTACCTATTAGTAAGCTTTCTTTATTTTGCGTCATGCGTACTGTAAGTGCAGTCCGTTCATATAGAACGAGCAAAATATTTAATGAGCACGTCCAACTGAGCTATAAGTACTGCAGCTGGCGTGACCGAAAGCGTTGATGGTTTAAATTTTGCTTCACTGAAGCCAGGCGAGCGCTTCCAAGTTGTACATGTGATGCCGAAATGATGATGGATGAAATTGTTAAAATAATTTCGTAGCAAATCCAGGCGATGAACCGGGGTAATCACTAAACATTGTTATCATTCATCGTTGCAGTTAGATGTATCATCAGCACTCCAGGTAAACTGAAGGTTAGCCAGAAACATGTCCGGTTGGCAACCTTACGCTGGGAGAATGGGAAAGGGAATAGAAAGACGAGAGAGAGAGGATGGAAGGAAAGAACAAAATGAGCAAAGCTAGACATATATAGCACTGCGCGTAGCACCCGATCTGCAGGTTTACAAAGCGAACTTTTCCGCAGCTACATAGAGAAGGGGAGACAGAAGGCAAACGGTAAGGCAGGGAGGTTGACGAGGTTGCGTCGGGTAAACGTTACAGAAAATCCCAGGTCTTTGCTATAGCGTCGAATAAGGTTGAATTCATTGATCCACAGCAAAGAACTTAATTATATGCGAAGTTTATACACATTGTTAAAGAAAACCTGCTCGCTGTAAATCAATCGAGAGCCGCTTCGCTTCGCTACAGCTAGCTGACTGACGAAACCGCGGTTCGCAATTTCAGCCCGCTGAGAAGATTGGGAGTCCCTCGGAGATTACGGCCACCCCCGAGCTGTGTCCGAGAAAAATTGAAAAGGAATAAAATAGAAAACGAAAGGAGCTATCTGCAAGAGAAAGCAGGCGAATGACACCGGGCTGGAGAATACCTTGGCAGCTTGCTAGGCTACTGCCCTGCGGCTTACTAGAAATCGATGGGACGAAGCCTCGCTCCTGTGGGGGCCGGCCTCGCACAAACGACACGCTGACTCAGCGCGGTGCTCGCGCACAGACTTTCTGCAGCCTTAATTAAGTGACCACATGTTCCGGCCGGTAAGGCCGTTGATCGAACGGAACAAAAGAAAAATAACATGGAAAATCGCGAGCTTGCGCTGACTGACCAGACCGTTTTGTTTTGTTGGTTAAATTACTACTGATCCCTGAGAAATAAAGTCTAAGCGTAAGGCTTACTAGTTTTCAATTTCGCACTTCTTATTATGTGAACAATAAACGAGCAAAATTAATAGACTGTGGCGGTGAGTGAGTGTGTACACGAATGACAGGATGAGTAAATCGAAAGTGCGTAAGATAATTCGGTATTATTTAATTGTTTAGTTAGTTAGTTAGTTAGTTAGTTAGTTAGTTAGTTAGTTAGTTAGTTAGTTAGTTAGTTAGTTAGTTAGTTAGTTAGTTAGTTAGTTAGTTAGTTAGTTAGTTAGTTAGTTAGTTAGTTAGTTAGTTAGTTAGTTAGTTAGTTAGTTAGTTAGTTAGTTAGTAATACCGTGTGAGTGAGTGAGTTGAGTTTATGAATGCCGAGTTTGTGTGAGTGTTGAGTTTGTGTGTGTGTGTTGAGCGTGTGAGTGAGTGAGTGAGTGAGTGAGTGAGTGAGTGAGTGAGTGAGTGAGTGAGTGAGTGAGTGAGTGAGTGAGTGAGTGAGTGAGTGAGTGAGTGAGTGAGTGAGTGAGTGAGTGAGTGAGAGCTCGCCAAAATGTTTTTATGGGTGATTCCACGAAAGATCGAACATGCCCGTCCGGTCGATATTTTTGTTTTGTCTGGGTTTTTTATATGTTATGTGGGCACATTCAAAGTGCACGGTACCGAAAATTTTATTTCCAAGAAATGCTCCCAGCGCGCCAAAAAAAAAATATTTGAAGGTGGCGGCACGGGCCTCCTGTTTTTGCTCATTGCAATGTTTTCGGATTTCACGGCCGAATTTAGCGCGAACTATAAATGATGTGTCGAAAATTTTTTTTGCTGGTTTTAATACGCATTACTGTGTATTATATCCATGCTTTTTTATGCCGTCCTATAAAGGAAGAAAATGTGAAAAAATGGCAAACACCGCCGCAATAAAAAAAGTGTGCCGAGTTTGAGGCGCCTTGGCGCCTTTCATATTTCAAACAGAAACTTGAAAACAATGTCAAATATAGAGAAGAGCCTTTGCAACATTTATACGGGAGATCATTTTCCTATGGGCAGCTGCAAAAAAAGAAAAAAAAATAGTTAAAGAAACGAGTTTTATAAAAAAGGTTCACTTTCAAAAAATAAAATAAAAAAACTCCGGTCTCAATTTTGACGACAATTTTTTATCGAAGAGCGCTTATGTCAGTGAATACACGGTTTTATTATCACATGTCCTCATTTGCTTTGTTTACGAGATATAACTGGCCAAAATGACCCTTGCTTTGTGTGCTCACTTCAGTGCGACTGATGTTTATCAGCTTGCATTGTGCGTAAATCTGTTTTAATTATTCTGCTGCATCAAAACCTTGCTCTGGTGGCTTTTCATCAAGAAAAATATGTTCTAGGATTTTATTTGTGTCTAGCGTGTGCGAAAGTGGGCTGCTGCCACCCTCTAAAGGGCTAACGTGTACACAGTTTGCAGCCTACAACCTCGCCTATACAATCATCAGAGGAAAGGTGGGCGCGCCTCTTGAAGATAGCAATCGCTTCTTCTTCCTGAAGAAATGCTTGGTCTACTTCCATCGCGGTTAAATGCAGACAGATTTTCCTTGAGGAGCCTAAAGAGATGCTAGCAGAATTGTCTTGCGCCATATAGTTTCGATATAAATATCGAAACTATATGGCGCAAGACAATTTCGTTATACCGAGAGTAGGCGCATTTCAATGGAAGCCGTAGAAGGTAACGAAAGAAAAAAAAAACGTCTTTACATTTCAAACTTCCTGATGTGGTTCGATACTCGGGGCTTGGCTTTCGTAGAGCGCGTACAGTCGTTATCACTTTATATAGACTCAGCAGACCGCCGAGAACGGCCAATGCGCGTATAGAAATGGCTTTCACAAGTTTTCTCGCACCCTTTTACTTTGCTTTTCTTGCTGCAATGCAAACTGAACATATAAGTAGTGCGTTGACAAGTTTCTTCTTTGTTTATTTGTTTCGCTCCGCAGCATTTCCATGACAAAGGATACGCACCGAGATACCACGGACGGCACGGTCCAACGAAATTCCGTGTATCTAAGAAAGGACATTTATCATTTATCCTGTATGAAGTATGCATGGAACGGCGGGTCACGTTGTCGCCTTGTGTTTCACGAGAAAGTACGTAAAAACGCGCACTGCGCGCGTCCTGCCGTATATACATATACAGCGCATAAATCATATGCAACGGCTTCAAACGTGCTATCCCTGACTCTTGTTTATTTTCATCTCACTATATATTCAAAATCTGAAGACTGAGGAACTGTGGGAGCATGGGGATTAGGCTTTGGGGCGGGGGGGGGGGGGGTGAAAGGGGTGAGGGGGAGGCCTTAAGGGGTGGTTTTTCAAGTGCCAGCTGAGATGAAAGTCGCCACACCCGCCAGTCTTGTGTCGCCATACTGCAGAAGGCAGGTGTATTTTTACTCTCCTATAAACTGCCCATTACGCATGAATAAACTCCGTTTCTCGGACGTCTCACGTTATGCTATGATTGACGATGAGGGATACTGCGCGAACGGGCAGTTCTTGGACGTCAAAGCGTGCCCACCCATCGGATATGGCGATCACGACGCGAGTCAGGCACTGCAGCGATTCCCCGAGCCTTCGGAGTGCGATCTTGCGTACAACGGTTCGGGAAAGAGAACCCGTTTTCTCACCTTACAAAGAAGCATCTTTGTTCCGGAACGTATACGATACAAACTGCAGAACGCACTGTCATCACTATGATGATGATGATAATAATGATGATGATATTCCGTACCATTCGTGTTTTTTTATTTTTATTTCTTTTTTTAATTTCCAGGTACTGTTGGCCGATAGGGCCGTTACAGGGGTGGGGTGGTGTTGACGACAACTACGCCAACGGTCACTTCTCCTGTTTGATAAGACGTACAAGGTTTTCGACTAAATAACGTCACGTGATCATAAACGTCATCGTGACGTCCTCTGTGACACGTGACTTTTTGAGCCGTTACTGTTGACGCTGCCGACAGTCACTTTTCTGATTTAATGAAAACACGCGTCGGCACTCACATTTCACATTAGGGAGTATCGTAATCGCCCTTTTCTCTTTTTTTTTCTTTTTTTTTTTGCAAATCGTGTCCATCAATGCTGAGGAGCACATAGATAGTCATCTGCAAACCGTAGGTTTATTAGATATTTTCCATCACTATTTATTCCTGTTTCATCCCAGTATAATCGTTTATAAGTACTTCTTCTAAACATGCAGGAACTACATGAGAGATATTTGATATATCCTTGGCTGATCCCTTTCTTGATGTCAATTCTCTTGCTTCATGCCTTGCGGAGAAGCAGGGTGGCTGTGAAGTCTTTGTAGACATTGGCTTTGGTGTTCACTACTAAACACATATACCTCTTAAGTACCTCTTGGAGGGGTGTAATCGACACAGCATGGCGTGAAATCAACTACAATAATTTATTTTTTAAGCTGTAGACGAGAAATATTCTCTTGCAATAATTTGTCATCTCTAAAACAGGGATCGAAATTAAGATTACCTTCAAATACATATCTTTGTAAGCAAAGCTGTGTAAGCAAAACAAATAATGTTATTCATGTGAACAGTAAAAATTCGGCAACTATATTGATAGTAATTCACAAAACAGCTGTGGCTTAATTTTCACGCCCTACTGATAAGAGCCGGGGAAGTATTCGACGCTGCTTGTTTTACTTTCCTGAAATTATACACACTTTTCCGGAAGCTTGGAGCTAATAACAAATATAGGCGGGTAATTTGTGTCAATCCTTGCTAACTAGGCTGGAAAGTGTTAAAAACAAATGTTCGATGATTTAGAGTACGATGCATGGGAGAGCATTGAGCTGTTTCAAGAAGCATTAATACATGACTTAAAGGGGTGACGAACCACTTTTCCAAGTAATGATCTAATGACCTCAGTATCGGAGTTTACTGCCTCCCGAATCGATTGCCGCAAAAATTTCTCGAATCCGCCAAGAATGAGCGGAGTTACGGGGGTTTGGCGAACGCTCTCAGCGCTTTCTCTCTTTTCTCGTGCCGACGAGCACACTGGAAGCTAGACAGGGAGGTATGGCACAGGGCATGGAGGAAAGAAAAAGAGGAGGTAGCATTACGTCACGCAGCCAGCCTTGGCAAGCCAACTCGCTTTGAAGCCAGCAGTGTCGGCCCAACACGTGACCTTTTGCGTCAAGATCACGCAAGAAATGAGGTTTGCCGAGATTAATCGAAGCACCGGCCGGCTCACAGAGGACGTTCAAAAACGGAACTCCACCGGTAGTACTAAAACCTACCCGCGCGCTCTGACGTTTTGATCACGTGTTGGGCCGACACGGTGGGCTTCAATCGTGTGACGTCATGCTCCCTCCTTCGTTTTTCTTCCTCCATGGCACAGGGCACGGAGAAAGAAGTATTTGAGGAGGAGAATCTCTCGGCCGCGGCAGCGCGCGAGGGCGGCGCGATAGCGTCACGGCGGAATGCGGTTACGCCGAAGCACGACAGATGACGCTTTCGGCCTGTTGCCATCTTTTACATGCTCTTCTATGGGCGCGACGCATAAAAATCGTGATAGCGCCTCATACATTATAAAATTTCTAAGATTTCTGTCTGTAACATCAATAGGTAGATATGACAGATACTTTAGCTGCAGTTACTAATCGATATTGCCGGAATTATAGGCCGTACAGCGCTTGAAACGAACTGCTAGCAGCGGCCCATGAGCAGACGACGTCCGCCGCCGCATGCACACGCCCCTCGCTCCTCGCTCGCATGTTCTGCGCGCGCATGCGTAGGTGGCCTTGGGAGGGAAAGTTCCCTTGGCGATTTGCTGGTTTTTTTTTTTTCTCTTTAGTGGCTTCCGCGCGTTGCGCCGGCGGAGCCGACTGCTCGATGTTTGCGCGCGCTTTTCACGCCGCGAAAAAAGGAGAGTGCTTTGCAGATTTCGACCAGTGCTACTTCAGGATGGGGCGGAAATGTGTCGTGCCGAACTGAAGCAGTGGGTACGCGTCCTGCAAGGAGAAGGTAATTACCTTCAAAGTTCCTAGAGACCCAGTGAGGTTGGAAGCGTGGGCTCGCGCCATACCAAGAAATGACCGACAGCTGACGCCTCGTGACTACGTTTGCGAGAAGCACTTCTCGGACAGTGACATAGACAGGCGGCGCTATTATGGAGAACTTGGTGGCGAAGTTCTCCTTGAAAAACCGAAACGGCCAGTGTTGTTTCGAGACGCCGTGCCCTCAATCTTATTTCAACCACCTGGGGTTTTGTAACGGGCACATAAATGTAAGCACACGGGCCTTTAGCATTTCGCCTCCATCTAAATGCGGCCGCCGCAACAACCTAAATCTGAATTGATGGCATATAGGGTAAGTCCCATCATTCGTTGAAATAAATTATACCTAACTCATTGAGTTGACGTTATCAAAAATTATAGATTTCACGTTGTACAAAATATATCACGCTGGTAATTTTCCTGTATGTGACGCAATTTTTCTCGTTAATTTACCGCAAAAACTTGGAGTGCGCTTGAGCTTCGCCTTTGAGAGTAGAACGCGATAGCGTAATCGGGCCCTGTGCGCATCGCCTTCTCAATTGCTAGCCTCGCCGACACCGACGCCGACACCGGTATTTCTGCGAAACGGGCTCGTTAACGCTGTCGCGTTAAAACACATCCATTCGGGCGCGAACGGCGAATCGGTGACGAGTGGCCTCGAACCGACGAGCTTCGTCGGAGAGCGCGGTGAGAGGGACGCGCGCATTTTTCCTTCTCCGCTGGCGGACTCTCACGACAGAGGGCGCGGGAGCGCTGTGCCCGATTTCGTGACTTTATTAGGGCGCCCGAGCGAGCGCAGTTTCGCCTCCTCAAGAATTCTTGCTCCGTGGCACAGGGTAACGAAGTTACGTCAGCGCGCGTCATGAAACGCGATCGCTCTCCCGCTGTGATTCGCATGCGCGAGTGCGGCTACCGTGTACTGAGGAGATAGAGAATAAAACGTTTATTTCATGTTCTTGGAGTGCGGCGCCGGCAAGTGGCGGCACCTCGCGGCAAGAAGCGCATCTGATCCGAACGCCGCTCTCGATTTACGTCGGCTATCGGCCAATAAGCATGCTAGGTCTCTTGCGACGTAAACAGGCAGATCCGCGACGTAAACGGGCAGACGCCCCGCCCACCGACGAGAGTGAGAACCGGCCTCTGTTTGAAAAGAGGGCGCCTGAGGAAACGGCAACTTCGCGCTCCGCTTGTGGCCTTTACGCGGCTCGCACGACTGTAATATTTGGCAGAGCAGTTCATAGCCGTGTCAGCTTTCCGCAGGATGTGTTTTTTCAACAAGCCCAAGGGGTGCTTCATGACCCCTTTAACTTGCAACTACTTGACGAACGTTGATTTAAAGGGCCACTAAACCACCAACAGACGCTCGCCTGCTCCTCCTCGTGCCTTTTCTCTAACAGCAGCCGTCATGACGTCACCTGTATGACTAGCTGACGTCGCGAGCAAGAGACGCTGTCAATGGACGAGTAAGAACCTCTTTTCTGCTGGCAGATGCGCGCGCTTCTTGCGTTTCCACCTCGGACGCTGAGGAAGGGCACTCGGAGAGGTGGATAGACGAGCCGACAAACGCAGCGTAGCGAAGGAAAGAGCGAAACGAGAAAGCGCGTGCAATTCCGCCAGCGTTCGCTGTAGACTCTTGCACAACTGCAACGCCAGAACTAAATTTCGACCTCTGGGTGGTTTAGGGGCCCTTTAACCAATTTCTAGTTAACCTGAAAGGTGATCCCGGTTAAATGCGAGGAAGGAAAACAGTTCTATAATCAATGGCTGGTTCAGCTTATGACTGTACTATTTTTATTTACTTCACTGGGATTCCCACGAAAGTCTTAGTTGCACAAAATGTAAACGTCATCCCCAAGGAGGTTGGTCATCCCTAAGCAAGCGTTTCATTGGCACTCTAGGAGGCTTAGCTAGCTTAGCGCTTGTCCTGTGCATCCGCAACTTTGTTGAATCCGCGCCGGTTTTGTTGACGCTAGTTGGCAGTATATAATTTTGTCGCTCATGTTTGTAGCGCCATCGTACGGCTGAAAGGATTACTTTGACGTCTTTGCTACGACCTCTGAGATCGCGCGCCGCCGTTTTTGCCTTTAGTACAGTGTTCTCAGAGCCGTAATATACGGCTCTGAGTGTTCTAGTCAAGGAGGTTTAAAAAAAATTCTGGAGTGGAAGCTCTCGCAACGCCTTGCCAACACAAGTGAAGCCAGCCTTTGCCCACCAAAGAGCTCGGAAACATGCTCTTTTCTGGTGGTGCACACTAAGAGATCAAATAACTTTGATCTGTTAGTATAAGTACTACGTTAATTATAAAATAAAAGATAGTTGTTGCTGACAGAAGTAACCCGTCGAGTGGAGTATTGGCGATTGATCTACAATAAAAATTGCCATGACTTTGAGGCTTACTGATGAAAACCAGTAACACAAAGACACGCTTGGAGCAGTATCTGACCCGTAAAAGTTGCCATATTAAACTCTTCTGGCGTGCGTGGAAAACGCTCGCTTTCCTTCGCCGAACGCTGATGATTTATTGTGCCCCTACTAAGATGGCGGCCGCAGCCGCCATCTTTTGGTGGGCACGGCTTCACTCTTGCGCAACAATCGCCACTCCAGCAATTTTTTTTAACCTCCTTGGTTCTAGTACACTGTAGCCTTTAGTTTTTGCCTGCCGGTGCGCGATCTCAGAGGCGATGTTATGGTCACGTGGCTTTGTTTGATTTGCGGGAAATCTCTTGCCGTTGAGAGGATGCTGAGAGCACCATGGCTGAGAGTTTGTCAGGTTCAAATGCGTTTGAGCATTACGTATATAAGCAGTTAACTGCGCGGTAACATCCAGTGTTAACTTATGTGCCCGTAGTGCGTCGCACAGGCATATTTTTGCACGTCCTGCTGAAAAGATGTCGATCAGCGACGAAGCTCCTCAGAAGGGCAAGAAACCGAGCAAGCCAGGAAGCTGTGTCGCCGTTGGAATATTAGGTGAACGAGATGATGACACCTTGCCACCCGTTCGCAGCGCATTATCAGGCGATGTTCTTGTGAATCCAGAGCCTCTGGTCATGAGAAAAATCACGCGAGAAGGTCTCGATCTAGACTACATAAGATTTTTCGGAAAATCCACGGCTGACTATGTTTTCCGGAGGCTGGAGTCCGAAGTCGAGTACTTCACGGGAGACTTGCTCAAAATCAGAGTCTATGGCAAGTGGCGGACGATACCGCGAAAGCAAGTGAGTCTGTGAAACGAATCCATCGCATGTTCAGTTTATTGATAATTTCAGCGACTTGTACTTACGTATTCCTTCCAGGCGCCTTGTACACATTCGCGCGCGCGATTCACTCTTGCCAGTTGCGACTTGTTGCGAAGAAAAAGAAACCGACATTGGGCTTTCGGCCCTTTATAATCAAGTCATACATATTTAAATGCGGTTTGTTGCGTATCGTTAAAGGTAGTCACTTTATTAAAGACGATATCACGTTTAATTTGATGTTAGTCGTGCTGCCAACGAGCAGTGGCGAAGGAATAATTTTTGTCTTGTTCTCGTAATGTTTAAATCCGAGAAGTAACTTGTGCGTTTATTAAGGCTCGGTCATTCGGTTCTTTCAATGCGAAAACGCAATATGACCGACTACACAAGAAGTAGATATTTAATTACTCTATCATGACAAATTAGAATATGTATGTGTAGAAGTTAAGCAACATCATACTACATTAACCTAACCTAACTATATTGCAAATGAAGCGTTCATTACCATCGTTAAATTACTGGAAATCTTACGCATATACCCACCCATATTATACATGTCATATATTTCTTGTGACATCATTCTCATGACAATACGGTTTTTAGGATTTGGTGCCATGTTAACTTCTGTTGTCCTTTTGTAGGTCTCCTACGGTGATAAAGGAATGTCCTATGCATTTTCGGGCACCCGGCTTCCTGCCAAACCATGGACTCCTCTTCTCCAGCACTTGAGGGATCTTGTTGCCAATCAAACTGGCCACCGTTACAATTTTGTACTCGTCAACAGGTGTGTGAGAGCTACATCAAAATATCTAATGGCATGTTCGACAAATCACACTGGTGCGCACCAGCGTGTCCTATTGCACGATTTCGTCCAATCATCGCAATCCCTGGATGCACCTGTGCGATTTCTTGAGTATGCCATAAAATTTCGCCTATATCAGCACTGCCTTCTAGAAATTCACGTGCATTTTCATTGTCCGGTAGCACTAGAAAATATGAAGGGCATGCCAAAGTTTTTTTGTATACCAAGTTTCATGTTCACGGTGCAATGTAATTAAGAAATGCTGTGTTACTCGAAAGATGCAACAGAGCGCCATGTCTCTCTGTTCTCTCGTCTTGCTTGTCCCTATCAGCACCATACATCACACGTAGATCAGGCAGGCAGATTTACAACAGACCAAGTGCAACTTATGTACAATATCTAGTACCAAGTGAAGGTTGCTGACATCCAAAAGAAGGCATTTAGCTGATTGAAACTGGCTGTTTATTACATTGGGGCGGGTGAAACATAAAAATAATGCTGTCTATATGGTCAGCATGTGTATTTTTTTTGGCCTATTGGTATATATACCCACGTCTCTTGTTCACAGTGAATAACTGGTGAAGACAGCAAAGTGATCACCAGTGGTCAAACAAGTCTTTGGAGCCAACATTTGTGCACGGTGTCAGTTCCTTCATAAAAAAAGTCACAGTTTCGCCACAACGGCGAAGCAGTGAATGCGATAGCAACAAATTGGAGTGTAACGCGAAGAATGGAAAGCAGCTTGAAATTGCCAGCACGTCGCTCAAGCCCAAAGGACGCACGAAAAGAACGCAAACAGGACAAGCGCGAGCTATCATGCGTCACAGCTCGACACTTGAAGCACGCTGATCAAACATAGAGCAGGAAGCACGAAACGAATGAACAGGTACACACAGGACGAGCGTGAACTAACTGCCACAGTTGTTACTTATTTCTATTTGAACAGTGCGCTCCTTTCGCAAACGCGGCCACTGCAGCGAGCGAAGTGACCTTCGTACGCTGTGTGACTTCAGCGCGGACATCGTGGGTAAAGCACAAGAGACGTACAACACCCCCCCCACCCCTCCCTCATTCCCCGAGATAAACGCGTGCAGGCGACCATGCCCTGTAAGGCGAAGAGCATTGGCGTTCGCAGGAGCAGGGCAACGACCTTTAAAGCACACCCCACGCACACTTTGCTCTAATGATGACCAAGAAAGCATGCTGAAGTAAATGGTGTATACAAACAGCTCACCATTAGTGGGCTGAAAGATGTATTTCTCGTGGCCTAGCCGTCTAAAGCCGCGTGTTGCGGAGCAAGAAGTCGCCCGTTCGATTCCTCACTTCAGAAAAAAATTTTCTTAATTATTTTTGTTTGTGGCTTTTGTATACATATATATATATATATATATATATATATATATATATATATATATATATATATATATATATATATATATATATATATATATATATATATCAGTGGCGTAGCCAGGAATTTTGTTCGGGGGGGGGGCTCAGGTTGCAGCGCGACCTCCTCATTGAATTTTTAGAACGACTAAGTATATGAATAACATTTATTTATTTATTTATTTATTTATTTATTTATTTATTTATTTATTTATTATATCCTCAAAGGTCCCATATGGGACTTTACATGAGGGGTGGGCGTCATAAAATGGCGGTATCGATGAAGGTGTATGTTAGGATGTGGTTGAGTCTGCTTCCTGGATGGCATTTTTGAAGCGCTCAAAATCGCGGATGACTGCTGCTTCGTTCGGAAGGTCATTCCAGTCTCGGGTGGTGCGCAAAAAGGGCTGCTGAAATGAGGTGGTGTGGGCACATGGCGGAATCACAGCATTTGGATTACTTGTGCGATGACCTCGATGGACCTGCTGGATGAGGTGGTTGTCACGGGGGGTTGAATAAAAGAATCTGTGAAAAAGGCAGAGACGTGCAATACGACGACGAAGAGCGAGGGTAGAAAGATTTAACTGGGATTTGAGGGCGGAGACGTTCGAGTAGCGGGAATAATCTGAAACAATGAATGTGGTTGCTCGGTTCTGTACTGACTCAAGTATTTCGATATGATTAGTTTGGTGGGGGTCAAAGACAGCAGCTGCATACTCAAGTTTTGGTCTGACAATGGTGTTATAAGCGAGTAGTTTAACGGAAGGTGGTGCCATGGAAATGTTACGGCGTATGTACCCGAGAGCGCGGTTATCGGAGTGAATTATGTGATTTATATGGTCGCCCCAAGATAGGTTACTCGAAAGATGGACACGCAGGTATTTAATCAAGTCAGTAGCAGCTATATGACAGTTGTTGATTGTGTAAGTAGCCGGCGTGTGGTTTCGGCGACGATGGAAAAAAATTAGTAATGTTTTTTTCGCATTAAGGGACATCAACCAGGTGGTACACCACTGCTGAATTCGTGAGAGGTCATGCTGTAGAGAGGAGACATCGGTGGGGTTATTTATAGGGCGGTAGAGGACACAATCATCAGCAAAAAGACGGATGTTAGATTCAACGGAAAGCGGAATATCGTTAATGTATATTAGGAATAAAAGAGGCCCTAGGACGATACCCTGGGGCACGCTGGACAAGACATGCGAGAGGTCGGAGGAGTGATCATTAACATGCACGAATTGTTTACGGTTTGTTAGGAATGCTTTAATCCAGTTAAAAACATGCCGATGAAGGTTTAGACGCGAGGTTTTTTGAAGGAGACGGGAGTGGGGTACCTTATCGAAGGCTTTTTCAAAATCTAAGAACAGTGTGTCAATTGGGATGTTACGGTCCATATGAAGGTGAATGTCCTGCAGGAATAATGTTAGTTGGGTCTCGCATGAGTGATCTTTACGAAAGCCATGTTGGTTTGGGTGAAAGAAGTTTACGGATGATAAAAATGTAGCAACATGAGAAAAGATGACGTGTTCCATGATCTTTGAACAAACACTAGTGAGCGAGATTGGTCGGTAGTAACCTGCAAATGAGCGGTCACCTTTCTTGAAGACCGGAAAGACCTTCCCAACTCTCCAGTCTAATGGGACTTCACCTGTGTCGGGTGACTGCTGAAAAATGATTGACAATATGGAACTGCATACATGTTTAGTATTTTTCAGAATTTTGGCGTTTATGCCATCTATACCGCATGACGAAGAGTTCTTTAATTGGTTAATAACTTTTACAATTCCCTCTGAATTGAATACAATCTTTGGCATTGGCGGAAAAGCAAAATGCGGAAAATCAGGAAGTTCGTTGTTAGGTTCGTTAGTAAAGACGGAACAAAATGCAGAGTTGACGGATGGAACGTCGCAGTCGGCAACGGGGGATCCAGAAGTGTCACAAAGAGAGACTGTGGTTTTGTCATCCAGTTTCATAATTTTCCAAAAGCGGCGTGGGTATGTACATGTATTACCATGTACATACATTGTCACTGGTATTACCATTAATATGTATTACTAGTGACAATTTGTATTAGATGCTGCAAATCACTTCTTGAATGCTGCCCTCTGTTAAGAACGAGTAAGAAATGTGTTTTTTCGTAAAAATATTATGTTGGCATGCCCGCAAAATCTTTCCAGGAATAACTGTCTTCAATCTTTTCAATATTAGTGTTTGTGTGTGTGTGTAACAGGTACGGCAAATATCACGTAAACTTCGGAACTGCATCAGCTTTGAACTGAAGAGGTGCCTGATAACAAAAAAATGAAGTCCATGAAATAACCAGGATTTTAATGCAGATTGTTTACGCAAAATGTTAATCTTTTTGCACAAATGATGCGGCTAGGGAAAAGCAAGAATGGGAAAGTACACCTCGAATACGGGCAAAATATAAGTCACCGGAAACAGTGCGCAGTATGCTTACGCAAAACTTCACAAATGTACATTTAAATATGCAATCAATAAACGGAACTAAGCAATGATCACTATACATAATGGCCAACTGATATGTCCTTTGGGCCAAGCTGCTGTATCGGACGCACCATGTAAACAGAACTATAAAGGAAGAGCGCGGAAATAACGAAAGAAACTACTTCAAAACTGTTTTAAAAGTGCGAACCACTATTGTGCACTCAATTTAAAGGAAGGTTGCCGCTTTTAGTTCAAAAAGCAATGAAGAACAAAAACGACAAATGAAAGTAACAAACAATGCTGTTAGTACGGCTTCCCAATAGTTGAATTTGTTTGGTAACGCCGCGTATGCCGACCTCTCAGTGAACAAGGTGAAGCTGTCGATTGGCTGGTAATGTCCACCTGATGCCCGTATTCTTATGTTTATATTAGGTCACAGTGTTAACTGCTAAAAGGTACAAAATCCTCACGGCTTTAAAAGGTGGTGAACAATAATATTGCGTCAGAATTACGGGCTCATTGACCTGAACTCTGGAACAGTAGTGTCTTTTCCTTTCGTTTGCGCTGATTTTTGTCCTGCTCGGTATCAAAGAACAACGTTGACCCGGCGAGGAAGCTTAGCGAAGCGGTCAATGACTTCCGACACGCTGATGACATTTCTGTGGGCGTACAGAAGTGCCTGGCCAACCATGCGTTCCTCAGATATCGTGGAGCGTAAGTAGTTCTTAAGTAACCTCATACTTGAAAACGTTCCCTCTGCGCTGGCAGTGTTCACTGGAAGGGTGACTAGAATCCGGAGTAGCTTGTACACATTCGCACAGAACCTGCTGTTGCAATGAGAGAGGGCATCGGTTCCTGTACCGGGGCTCTGGTTTGCTGCTTTGTTCGCCCACTTTGTCCACCATAGTCGCAGTTCTCCAAAACCAGCCCTCGTTTCGACGTCATGTGCAAAAACGGTCAGGAGATTTTCTGCTCCTTTCTCCCGATCATCTTGCATTGGTGGTATTGCGGATGATACAATTAATGAAAAGTCCTTTAGAAGTGTCCGGTGCTTTTCGAACCGTTGGTTTAACTGGGCTAGTACGTGGTTCATGAATGGAATGAACAGGGTTCTGCGAAAATATTCTTCCGCACTTTCGAATGCATTGCTCCCAAGGTTTTGCTTCCGGACACCGGCTCGACGGCTGGTGATCTCCACATTCAGTTTTTCTGCCAATGCCTGCATTTGTGCAAATATTTTTGAGAAAGAAACATTCGTGTTCTTGCGGTCACTTTCAATTGTCTACTGTATCACTTCTATGTCGTCAATGGCAGCACTCATGTCGATACTCCTCGTCTGCAGCTTCTTTGACAGTGGCAAAGTCAGTGCTAACACGTGTTCCGTCACATGCAGGCTTACAAGGAACGCTGGTGAAAAGAGTGCCAACATTAGACTGTTTGCCTGCACTGGACTTTCGCCATTTCCGTTAAACTTAATCTCCTCTAGTGCTGCGATCAACGGCTCAAAGAGGCTCACAAATGAAAGCACTGCATCGTGCTTCTCGGCCCAGCGCGTTTCGCATAGTCCCAAAAGGCGCTGCCTTGTAGGCTCAGGACAGCTCAAACTTATCTATCACTTTTCGCAAAACGTGTGAGCGGCTAGAAGATTTACGGAAAAAGGCTGACGTCGCCTTCAGAGTCCCAAAACAGTTTCGAATGTCTGTGATGGAGCATGCTGCACACACAACTAGATAAAGGGAGTGACACGCGCAGTGAGTACATAGAGTGCGGCTGGATATTTCTCGCGGACAGCAGCTTGAACACCATTCGTTCTGTCGGCCATCGAACTTGCACCACCGTAGCCTTGACCACGGAGATGCTGCATGTTAATTCCCATTTCTATAAGGAGCCTTATGATGGTGTCGGCCAGGGCCCGGCCATTTGGTCGTGAATTGGCACAAAGCCTAAGAACACTTCTTCGATTCCGTTCGCATCCTTATTAAGGTACCTTGCACAAACAGTAAGCTGCTCGATACCAGCAACATCCGTCGTTTCATCAGCAAGTACGGAGAAGCAGCCTGCAGCGTTTACTTTTGCGACTAGGCTTTCCTTGATGATTGCAGCAGAAATTTCTATAATGTGGTTTTGTACATATAAACTAAAATATGAGGCCTTATTTGGGCAACTTTCCAAATGCTTTTTTTGATCTGTGTCGCCACAATCCGCGCGCATGCGAAGCAGCTCTCTGAAGTTGCCTGTATTTGTAGAGGAGGCTGTGCTTGAATCCATGGGACCACTGTCTCTATGTCCACGGAGAGCCACACCTTGCCACCCGCAAAAGAGAACTGTCTCAACAATAGGCTGTAACTTCCTTCGGATCTCTCTTATTTGAATTTGCCTGCCATGGTCCAGCTGATCAACAACACTGGGCACACATCCTGAGAAGGTTTGAAGAAAACTATCGGCTACCAGATGAGCGTCAGTGTGATATTTAGTGACTTCATGTGCACCGAAGACTTCGAGGGCGTGCTTCCACTTTTGAAATGGCTTGGATACGAGGGCCTTAGTGCGCGCATGTTGGCCCTTGCCAATCTCACTCCTGCTAAAAAGGACAAACACTCGGCAAAACGCACCCTCTTAAAGCGCTGAGAAGCTAAGCCATCGGTACCTGTCCAGCCAAGCCACGTAAACATTCGTTTCTGCTTAAAATCGTTCATAGACTTAAACATATAGCATGGCGGAGGAATCCAAGGAGAAGCTAGCAGTTGATGTTTTGTGTCATCATCCACTTTTGAGCCATCTGTGTAGAGCCCGATATCAAACTTGCTTCTGCTAACATTTTGAGGGTCATAAAAAGATAAATAATTAAATAAATGATAATCAGGCTGAAGCCCAATAAATCCCACCACCCGGGTGACGCCGCTGGTTGGTGGTGTATGAGAGCACGAAAAATTTCGGGGGGGGGGGGGGGGGGCTGAAGCCCCATAAGCCCCCCCCCCCCCCTGGCTACGCCCCTGATATATATATATATATATATATATATATATATATATATATATATACGGGCCCTGACAGTGTCGACGGACAGCGACGGCGACAGCAAAAACCAGCCGAGAGTTTCCTTATAATTGCTATTGCAATAAAAATGTCGGCTCGAGAGGGATCCGTTGTTTCACAACATCCATGGGACATCTACAAGAGGTCGATCATTGCTTGCGAGCTCTACTCCTGGCCCATGCATGAATCTTTCATGCAAAAGCAGTTTCTGGTACAATGTGGGGTTTAAAGAGGTATTGACACCAATTTTCGAAGCTGAGTTTACTCTGCCATGCAAATCACCCGAATACAGAGATGGCTCTGAGAAGGTCCAAAGCTCAGTAAATGCTGATAAGATATTTCATTTTGACATTAAAGTCAATTTTTGCATGGCGCACCTTCTGACATTGACACCTAGCATGACGTCGGGCTACAGTATCAATTTTGTTGATTTCACGCATCAGTAGGAGAGAGTCGGGAGGAATGGAGTTGGAGGAATGGGACAGCTCCTTTATTTCTCCTGCTGTTACTTCAATAACGTTATCCAACTACTCATTAGATGGTGCTAGCATGCCGATTGTCTGGCTGTAATGGCGAGTGTCTTCGGCTGATGGAACTTTCTGTAACTAAAAATCGCCCTTTTCACGTGTCAAAAGTAAGTTTCTGCTAACTCAACAGTAACTCTCTCAGATTTCAACTGCTTTGTGGACGCTAATACCAATTTTTCAACAGAAACACGCATGAGCATCGCAATTCTTCAAAAAGAAGATTTAGACTTGATGACTGAACTTTAACCGTTAAACGTTGTTTACTCTAGGCAGCGTAGCTTGCGAGAAATGGGACAGTCGAGTTGAGGGAGGAACGGGACACTCCCATTTATAGGCTGGTGCAGGGACTGGCAAATCATCTTTATGGGTAAGCCACATTGGTCCAGAAGGCAGTTAATTTTCTTTATTTCACATTTTAAGCCTATAAATTTTGGTGCCATGAAAATTAAACTATATAACAGACATGCTGGCTAGACTACAATTCATGTTAAGAGAGGAAAGATAAATGAGTATTATCATACAGAATGTCTCTTTATTTAAAACTATTTTATTACACATTTGCTAGCGCTCCAGGATGAGCACATGAATCGTAGACTACAGAATGAGTGCTGTTGATTGCTTAAATGAGGTCAAATAAGTCTGGTAATTGAGGAGAAAAAAGCTTAAGTGCTTTTTGTGTGTGTGAACGTTTAAGTTTGCAAGTTATCACTTCATTTCAATTTTCAAGATGCCAAGGGTGTGCAGGAAAAAGCATCCCAACAAGCCTCACACATCAAACAGAGTTGGCGTAGCCAAGAGTGGGGGAGGGGGGTTCCAGCACATTCTCCCTCAACCCCTGTCTTCATTCGTCGCGCTTTAAGCCACAATGAATCCTCACCAACTATAACTCAGTTTTTCCATTATGTCAAAGTTTTACTTTCCTCCTGAGATATATATGGGTACCTTACCAATGACAGATATTGTGATGATGCTGCCACTGTCAAACTATCGGGGGAACAAAATTTGTGAGATCCTTTTTCAAGTTTGATGTTCAATAATCGGCTTATAACGGTGGCTGAAGACGTTTGGACCATTGTGTGACATACATCCCACTTCTCCAAAGTGATGCCCCACTCCACCCACAGAAGCGGGTAGAATGAGACAAATTTTTGCTATCATAAACTATTTTTTTACAGCTGCACCAGAAGTGGTAGAAACCAGTGCGTCTCTGAAGTTTTGCAGCTTGCTTAAACTTGTATTGTAATCCATCAGTCAACATTATACATTCAAGTTAAACAAAACTAAAAGTTCCCACTATATTCAAGAAGTGAAGAATGTTAGAGGAGCTTGCTCGGAGACAATCGGGTAAAACGTGAATGCTCCGTACAATTCCTCTACTGTCATATAAAGACGTGACATGTTGTTATAGTAGCGATTGTGGTCAGGTTGTTGTCGAACCACAAGCGGTCACAGGCTTTGCAGCTGTGGCCGAACGAGTGGTTTAGGAAATCGCGCTTGAAGCGCGTGTCGGTGCCACCAACTTCAGGTAGCGGCCGTTTCGGTGCTTGGCCGCTGCATCCCGCGCCTGTACCTCTTCAAGGTTCTCTTGCCGCCGCTTCTGCGCTGCTTCGGCTTCGCGGGCTTGTATCTTGGGGACCGCACGACACTAACGTCTCTCTGCGGCCTCGCGAACTCTCACCGCAGGGTCTTGGTGGCGAGCCCGCGCTGCTGCTGCCTTGCGAGCCCTCCGCTCCACCACCTTGTCTTCTTCATTCATGTTATTAGTATCGAAGCGCACTGACTGACGACTGTCGAAAGAGAGAGGAAGCGCGCAGTTGTGGCCCTCTAGCGGTCTCCTATCAAACTAGAGCACGCACCGGAGTGCAGCGAGCGCAGCATGCTACAGTTGGCTATGCTATATGTGGTTTTGCCTGCGTTAATATCATCATCAAGGCACTCAAAGAACAAGAGGAAGGAGACTTCTCTTTCACGCGAGTGTGCGCTGAACCAAGCTAGTGGGAGCAATGAGAACTAGCAGCTACTACGGCGATGGACAAACCCCGCACATAAGGAGCAAGCTCCTGAAATATAAATGTGAAAAGTGTCCCAATCTTCCCGACTCTCCCCTATGGCTAGTTGTGATGACATCAGGTTCTGAAACGTTCAAAATGGCCACTTGTGCATCACCAACAGAACCACGGAGTGGAACAGCAGTGAAAATGGCACAATATGTTGTACAATTACGGGACGAGAAGCTCATACCGTGTCATGATGTCACGGCACAGTAGGAACCAAAACTAGCATTTAGAGGCGTGTTGTAATTAATTTTTCAGGGTGCACTCATACTTACCAGTAAAATTTCTTGACTCTTGAGGGCTTGGCCTTTCGTTTGATTAAAAAAAAAAATCACAACTGAAAATTATCGTGTCAGTACCCCTTTAGCCACAGGATTGCATGGAGAGTGGCATATTTTGCATACGCTCTGAGCAGGCTTAGAGCCACGACATGTTTTGTTTGAGACTGGCTGCCATAGGCTACGCGATGATTATGACAATTATGCTACTATCTTCATTTGTAATAACAGAGTTTCGTTATATCTGGGATCGTTATAACTGGGCTGGGACTGTATTTGACTGGCAAATGTGACAGAAGGTTCACACATCCCGCTGGTTTTTGTGAATATCTTCGCTTTGTGGCAATGCACTAGGACATGGATTCAGTTAAAGTTTCAAAAAACCATTGCATCACTTTGGCTTGGGACTTTGCTTTATTTATAAAATTTATGGAAACATTGACAACATTGGGATTTTTTGAACTTTTTTCATAACGACTGTAATTCCTGTTAGTGCAAGGGCCTGTTAGTACTTATTTCAATGTCATTTGTTATAAAATACGGGGCAATGAAATCCTCCAGAGGACTTGTTTTCAGTTAAATGACTGGCTCGGCAAAAATTGAGCACCATTTCTAAAGCTAAACAGAAGAAGGAATACGAATAGAGGGGCATATTTTTTCTGTTTGACACTACCGTATGCCTAGCTGGTGATACATTGCAACTTGACTTGTTACTAGGATTTCTGCAGCTTGTCAAGATCCCTCAGCAAAATAAAAAAGTGTCGTTTGTTTTTCCATTGGCAGTTCCTTTTCAGTTTAAAGCCTGGTTATACGTACTGTTTAGAAAATAATTTTCTTGTATTAGAAAAGAATACAAACTGTGTTCTTTTGTCTGAATTTTTTTTCAGGTACAAGGATGGCTCCGATCACATTGGTGAGCACAGAGATGATGAGAAAGACCTGGACCACACCGTACCTATCGCATCGTTGTCGTTCGGGCAACCTCGAGACTTTGTATTGAAGCATGGGGATGCGAGGCGCAAGATGCGTCACATAGAACCATTGAAAATATGCCTGGAACACGGAAGCCTGTTGCTGATGAACCCACCTACAAATCGATACTGGTATCATTCACTCCCTCCTCGTAAGGCAGCAGTTGGACCTCGTGTGAACCTTACCTTTCGTCGACTGCACACACCAAGTAGTTAGTGATCGTAGATGGGACACGAATTGTCTGACATTGCAGTTTTGTCTTTTACAGTTCCTATTATTATCAAGTTATTGCCAACACCAGGCTGGGTCAAGTATTCCAGAATATGGGCATAGGAATTGCCGTTGCTTTGGCTACTCAATAAATAATATATTATTCAGTAAATATTTACACTACAGCGTTATCATTTTTCAGCAGTTATCATAAAGATAAGAGCATGAATTTATTCCGAATGAAAGGGCCCTCATGTGCAGACGAGTCGTACAGCACAAAACAACTCTGGCTGACATAAAAACTGGCATAGGCTGAGCTTTTGCACTGCATTCAAAGCACAAAATAGTTGTGCTTTCTTTGTTTTTTTGTCTTGAAGCATGGAGTTGAAAGAAATGGGAGTGTTGTGACAGGGACATCAAGAAAGACGTTTGCATGTTCTAGTATATCTTTGTTGTTGGTTTGGTTGATGCAAATTCAGTTGAGGACTGCACAGTTTTTATGGAGTATGTATACTGTCGTTTATTTTGCAGTATAGTTACATGTACACACACAGGCACTTTCACTAGCATCTCGAACCGCCATCATAGCAGCCATTGTACGTTGCCATCTGCACCCCAAAGTCATAGGGCTCTAACTTTTTCATTGCACTCACTGCGCCTACCATCTTTCCCCCTGGAATGCCTCAAGACCAATTGAAGTTAAGGGAAGGGGAGTACCATAAGAGACCTGTAAACTCTGACATGGTGTCCATTCTTTTCGCTGTTATGGAGAAAATTGAAAATGAAAAGAAGTGTTGAAGAGTACTGTTTTTAGAGATACAGGGAAAACTCTAAACAGCGGGTACCTATATCAAAACTATGTATTGTTATGTTTGGGGATCGTACGGGTATTGTGCGACCGCGTTATGATGAGGCTGCACGGAGCCGCGAGTGACACCACCTATAAGAGAGAACGAATCACTGGATAGGCTGCACTTGCCTAGACTTTTTTATTTTACTGAAACATGCGTAGGGGAGTGCTAGCAACTACACATAACACGGCCGTTTTTTTTTTTCTATGTAATGATTATTGAAACTCATACGAGAAGCACAAACACAATAACAACGTTCAGTCATGGTACCTGGCCGGTGGATGCGCGTGTCTCCCAGCACGCGTCACGTAGGTCGAACCTGGTTTGACTTCATCAGGTTGACTGTGAGGTGTAACATCGCCTACACTTGGAATTGGTACTGTTCCTGTGGTTGTTCCAGGTTCATTCAGGGTGTAGTCTTTTGCTGAGTGGGTGGCATCACTCTTCCTTTGAACTCGTGGTCTTAGGTGAACACAGTTACACACATATTTTTCTCCACCTGTGGTTTGCATGGTGTAGCGCCTTGGTTGGGGACCAACTTGAGTGATGACTGTCTTTTGCCAGGTATTCCTGTGCCTCACCCAGACTGGTTGGTACTCCTCCAAAGTTGAGTGTACGAGTGCAGTTATCGCCATGCTTGTGCTGCGCACTTTGTGTTTGAGAAGTTGCTCATGTGCAAGAGTTGAATAGAGCGGTTTCAGGATTAGTGGTAAGGCTGGTATGAACATTCTCGATTTCCTGCCCATCAACAACTCTTCAGGGGAGCGTGCTCCAATTGTTGGGGTGGCGTGGTAATTGAGGAGAACCAAAGACAGATCCTTGCCATTGCTGCACGACTTGATTAGCATGGACCTAGCCGTCTGTATTGCTTGCTCCAGGTGCCCGTTGGGCCTGGGATAGAGAGGTGACAATGGTTCGTGAGCAATGTCCCGTTGTTGCACAAATGCTTTGAATGCTTTGGAGTCAAATGGTGGTCCCTGATCAGAAATAAGCACATTGGGGATTTCAAAGTGTGCAAAAATGTCCTTCAGGACCAAAAGAACCGACGATGCCGTAGTACTTCCCATACATTTCTCTACAACGTATTTTGAGAAATAGTCAACAACAAGGAGATATGTGCTGCCTTGACAGTGGAAGAAATCAATGGCCAATTTTTCCCGTGGTCGTACTGGCATGTCTCTGTCAAGCAAGGGTTGCTGAGGGTTTGACTTCTGGTTGGATTGGCATATGTCCCAGCTTGAGACAAGGTTCACAATGTCCTTGTTGAGTGTAGGCCAGTAAACACTCTGGCTTGCTAATCCCTTACAAGCCCCAATTCGATGATGTGCTTGGTGTAGTTTCTCTATAACCTCAGCTTGGAGGGCTGCTGGTATGACAAGGCATTGCCCACAGCAACTAAAATCTTGCGTGATGTAGAGTTCACTTCTTGTGTGAAAGTATGGTTTTGCCATGGAGTGAACATCACAAAGGTGATCTGGCCATTCATGTTGATGTACTTGGTTAGTTGCTGCAAGGTTGGATCTAGATCTGTTGTTTCTTGAATCTGCTTTAGTTTGGTAGGTGACACTTGAACCACAGTTGACACCATTAGTACTGGGTCACTGTCTGCGGTTTCTATTGTGGATTCAGGACCTGGGCATCTTGACAGTGCATCAGCCACAGACAGCAGCTTCCTTGTTATGTACACGAGTTTAGCGTTGTAACATTGAAGCTAGGGCGTAAGCCTTTGAAGCCTAGGTGACATGTTGGTTAGATCCTTGGTCTGCAGTCCAACTAGAGGTTTGTGGTCTGCTTCCACCATTGGAGATTAGCCGAGAGTAATAGTGGAAGCGCTCACACGCAAACACCACCGCTAAGAGTTCTTTTTCGATTTGCACATAATGCTGCTGGGGTGCTGTGAAAGCTGTAGAAGCATATGCAATTGGTCTGCCTTCCTGTTACAGAACTGATCTCATGCCATAGAAGCTGGCATCTGTTGAAATAGTGATGGGCTTGGACTGGCCGAAATAATGCAATACTGGTGCTGTTGCAAGCTTCTGTTTGATGAGGTTGAAGGTCTGAGCATGCCGGCTTGTAATGGGCTTGTTGCTGAAAAGTTAGGGATGAACTTTGTCGGATAGGTCACCATTCCTAAAAACCTTTGTAGCTGTGACTTGTCGGTCAGAACAATGATGGCTGTCGTTCAGGCAGTCATCGATCTCGATACGCGTGGCGAGAATGTAAAGGCCACCAACAACCTCTGTTTCATTGGGAGGGTTGTAAGGTGAGTCATTCAGCGTGTCATCGTGTGCCATCGTTGTTCCCTTCTGATACTCGACATCGAAGGTGAACTCTTAAGGACGGAGCTGCCATCTGCCTATTCATGGCAGGAGATCGCTCTTCCTCAACGTTGCTCACACGGCATTGCAACCTCACCACCGTGAACTTCAGTCCAATCAAATACGTCCGGAACTTGTCTAGGGCCCACACAAGCGCTAGCATTTCGAGTTCGTAGGAGTGGTACCTTTCCTTGTATTCTGACGTCCTTGGCTAGCGTAAACGACAGGATAAAACTCCGCGCTCACTTGTTGATGCAGCAGTATTGCTCCGAGCCCATCCTTACTGGCATCCGTATGCACTTGAATTTTCGCTTCAAACAATAAATATGCCAGGACAGGCTTCTCAGCCAGCCATTTCTTGAGCTCGATGAATGCGGCATCGTGCTGTGTCATCCATACCCAGGCCTCATCTTTGGCTGTCAACTTCGTCAGCGGTCTTGCAATAGTAGCGTAACCCTGAACAAAATTTTGGAAGTAGCTAGTGAGACCCAAAAAATTATGCAGTTGGTGCACGTGAGTGGCTTCGGGAAGTTGTCGATGCACTCGATTTTGAGACTTTCTGGTCTCACCCCTTCCACAGAAATGTAACCAAGGTACCTAATCCACTCGATTGTAGAAGTAGCACTTGCGCAACCGCAAAGTCAGTCCCGCTCCACAGAGGACATCCAAGATCATTTGCCGGGACTGAAGTCCTCCTTCTCCACTTGTCGTTGGGACCAAGATGTCATCCATGTAAGCAAGTGCCACATATGTATCGCAGTGGACCAAGAACAGCATTTATCATTCTTTGAAATACTGCCGGATTGTTGGCCAAACCAAATGACATGTGGATAAATTCATAATGTATATCGTGCATGATGGACACGGTTTTGTGTTGGGACTCCTTTGCAATAGGAATCTAATAATAGCTTGATGTGAGGTCAATACTCGTGAAAAGACATTTTCCTCGCAGATGATCGCACTTATCATCAATTAATTGCGGTGGGTACCGGTCCTTTTTCGTCACTCAGTTGAGCACACAGTAGTCTTCGCAAACTCGTCACTCTCCAGTCTTTTTCAGAACAAGGAGGATGGGACTTGCATGAATTTTAGTCAACGACGATGCCCACTTGCTTTAGCTCTTTGATGACCACCTTCGTATGCCCTCTGTCTGCAAGGGAAAGCTGATGAGTGAAACTTTAGAAGTTCTTTCATTTATATTATAACTTCAATCTTCATTTCCGCTGCGTTCATGTAGCCAATCTCTGCAACGCTGTCGGCAAAACAGTTGCAATACTCCCCGATGAGTCGGCAGAGTTTCTCACAGCGCTCCGGTGTCACGCTTGAGCTCATTTTGACTTTCGCGCTGACTGTTGTACATGGTTACGTGGCACTGCAGCTTGATTTCTCGTCCTGCATCGGCTCTTCATCAAGGTAGCAGGCCTCCACTTGTGCAACCCGCTCGTTGGCTTTGATGTTGAGTTTCTCGTAAGAAATGTTCATCACAGGAATGCATGTTTCATTTGCCAAATCTGTGTTCATGACGCAACACGGTATGCAATGTTCACACCACTCTTGGCACCTGAGTTGTGCCACGAAAACATCTGCATTTGGTTCGCTGCCTATAATGTAGAGCTTGACAAATCCAACATAGTTCGGCGGAACTACTGTCACTTCTTTGGCTCAAAAACACATTGGGTGCCTCAGAAGATCCGGAATTTCGATGGACTGTGGTGTGTTGTCACTTTCGTTCATGTTTTTCTCCTCTTCAAAGGTCCGCACAGTGTTATGTCGCCTCACAATCGTAACGGGAGGTTGCTCGGTGAAAGGCTGTTCCATGATGATGGGAATTGCCTGTGACTTGTTCGTCATGATCAGCGCGGGGACGTCGGCTGTTGTTTGGTCGACTGTGAGGTTAATGTTTGCCTCACCATATGGCGTCACACATCCTGAACCGTAGCTCCCATGGTCAGCGGCTTCCCCATCGCCGCGTATTTGATCCCAATCTGATCTGCATCCTCACGCTGAATAGTGACATACTGACTGACAAGGTCAACGTACGCTCTCAAGTCATTCCCGTTAACTTATAGACAGCATGAAGTACTTTGTGTTGGCTGCGTCCGCTGCACGGATGTTACGATCTACAGCTCTTTGAAAGAGGCGCAGCCCGCTATCTTTTTCCCTGTAGTTTTGGGCTTGTGTCCACTTCGGTAGCAAACCTTGCACGTCGCCGTCCACTGCGGAGCCGCTGTAGCTGAGGACTCGGGCAGTTTTAAGAGAGAGATGACCGTACTTGCTACAGTTAAAACAGCGTGGCCCTCCTTTTTCGGAAGAGGGGTTTTCCTCCTCTATTCGGGCGGTTTGGTCTTCCTCCTTGGTTCAGAGTTTTTTTTACTCTTATTCAAGGCTGCTTCCAGGGTTCAGTTTTCCTTGTTGCCGTGGCCCACAAGATTTTGAAATTTGTTCTCCTTCGAATGTTTTGAGTCCTGGGAGCCAACAGTTCGACTGTGCGAGAGGAATTTTTGTTGCACGCTTCTGCTTCGTTGTCCTCACTGCATACAGAGTGTCGGCATCTTGGCTTGAAGTGCTTAGCACTTGTCTGAATGCCTTCAGCTTCTTCACAGAACTTTCGTGCACAGAGCACACTTTTGCAACATTTTCCAGAGTCTGGTCTCGAAGCTCTAGTAACTTCATTCGCACTTCCTCGTTGTGGATGCGGAAGATGACTTTGTCACGTGTCATCTTCTGTTGTTGTCTCTCGAAGTTGCAATCTTTTGTCCTCGTTTTCAGTTTTGTGAGAGAAAAATTGAAGGGTTCATCTTTCTCTTACCTTCTACATCATAACAAGTATCCTGAGTACACTTCATTCTGTCTTGTAGTGAAGTAATTGTCGATCTCTTCGGCCACAACACTCAACACTTGTGAACGGTCTGTGTCGGGCGCAGCCTCGCCAAAGTCAAGTGTGTTTACACATCAATTAAGGCTGGTCCCGCAATCGTCAGTAGCATTGTGACCCTTTGCTCCCCGGACTTATTTTCCTGACCTGTTGCTGTCAGGTATTAGTTGTAACGCTGCCTGAATGATTTCCATTTGGCACACAAATCTCCCGTAAAACACATTTTCTCCAGTGGCTCGATCGCCATATTGGTGGCCATTGTTGCAGTCGGCTGCTTTGTTCTGTTGAACTCATGGTTCTGGGTGCAAGGTGGTTTTCAAGCTTGCTCATTGCTCGCGGTCTTCACTTGCTTGTTTTCAATGTGTCGCATGCCTTTTTCACTTCGGACACCATGTTAGATATTTTCACATAGCCAAGAACGATGCAGGGTTCTTTCAGAAAGCGAGGTTTATTGGAGTGAACTGTAGTCCACAAAAAAAAAAAGTAAAATGAAAGCGGCAGAGAAGCAGCCAGCAGCTATCAGATCGGTGACCTGCGACTTTTGCTGTTCAGTCATCTCCTCCGATAGTTGGGGATGGGGCATCCCTAAATGTTTCTTGCTGCTGAAGCTGCAAGAAAGAA
Organism: Rhipicephalus sanguineus; assembly: GCF_013339695.2. NCBI lineage: Eukaryota > Metazoa > Arthropoda > Arachnida > Ixodida > Ixodidae > Rhipicephalus > Rhipicephalus sanguineus. The sequence goes on from NC_051179.1 coordinate 52,733,044, forward strand.
AGATTACCGTCTTTGTAAGATTCACCCTCCAGTGCCACTTAGTCCTGGCTGTGCTCGGGAGCTCCCGTGGACCTTTCCTCATATTTCTTGAGCATATTGATATGGAACAGGCTGGTACGCGTTCCGAGATCAATGACGTAATCCATCTCGTTGCACCTTTAAAGAACCGTGAACAGACCCTTCCACGTCAGAATAAACTTGTTTGCATCAGATGGCAGCAGGAGGAGAACTTTGTCTCCTACAGACAGCTGGCATGGTTTGGCCTTCCCGTCATAGTACTCCTTTTGTGCCATCTTCGCCATCTTTAGCTCTTCCTCCGCAGTTTGGCAGGTGTCCTCCAGACACTGGCGTAATTGCATCACGTAGCCATACGAGGTCATAGCTTCACTGTCTGCGTGTTCCCCTGTCCACAGCTCCTTTAAAGTGGCCTTTGGTCCCTGGACAGAACGGCCATACAGCAAGCCGAACGGCGCAAACCCCAAGCTGCTCTGCGGTACTTCCCGGTATGCAAACAGCAATGGGGCCAGATATCAGTCCCAATTCTTCGGGCTTTCTTGGCACATTCGGCAGATCATCTGCTTCAGTGTCCCATTAAATCGCTCCACAAGTCCATTAGCCATGGGGTGGTAAGGGGTAGTCAAGAGTTGCTCGAAAGACAGCAGCCAGCTCAGTTCTTTCATAACCGTGACATGAACGAGGTCCCCTGGTCACTGATGATTTCTCTGGGAATCCCCAAGCGAGAGAACATCTTCAGAAGGGCCTCGGTGACCTTCTCTGTCTCAATGCCTGGCAGGGCGATGGCATCCGTGTAACGGGTCACGTAATTAGCCATGGTAAGGACGTATCGGTTTCCTTTTTCGGAAGTCGGTGACAACGGACCGACAATGTCAATAGCAACTCGATGGAAAGGAATCTCTACTATCTGCATGCTTCCAAGTGGCACACGACCAACCAAGTGTCTCGGGACAGTCCTCTGGCAGATCTCACAGGATTTTACAAAACGAGTGATGTCGGATTGTACCAGGCCAATAAAATTCCTCGAGCACTCGGTCGGCTGTCCTCTTGGTCCCCTGATGACCAGCCAGAATTCCCTCATTTGCCATCTTCAAAACAAACTCGCGCAGTGGGGCATGCACAACAAGCTGTTCCATCTCTTCTTTTTTGATGGCAGCTTATATCTCCTGAAGAGAATACCCTTCACCAGAACGAACTCAATTTCGGCTGATCTTGTAATGGCCTTGTTGCCCACAGCTTTGAAGCAGCGGCAAAATGTAGGATCATCTTTCTGCTTCGCTTTCAGACCAGACGGGGTCAGTTGCCAGTGGCTGATTGGTGCCATGGGCAACGGATTCGATATCTGCGAAGCTGTTCTTGTGACGGCAGCAACTGTTGTTTCGTTGGTGCTTTTCTTGGCAGCGGCATCGCAGGTGCCATCCAACGCGTTTGGCTGGTTGTGGTGCCCAGCAGGCTCGCTCCTCTGGAGTGCGCTCTTTATATCCAATGACTTAAGCGGCCTCTTCCACTCAGGGTCAGGAGCAGAAGCATCTCGCATGCCCTCAATATTTCCCACAACCACATCATAAAGTGGATTCTCCATGCATATCACCTTCACTCTGCTGGCAAGAAATGGGGAGCTGAAATTTGCTTCAGCCTCAGGCAGATGCATGACCGACCGGTCTAGTGAAGTAATGACACGGCTCTTTCCAGTTAGGGTCTCTTCCGGCACCAATGATTGCCTAACTATAACTGAACTAGATCCACTGTCCCGCAGCACGGTTACGCCCTGTCCCTCAAGCACGCCATCGGCCATTGACATTCTGTTCACTTGCAGTTTGGTGCTCTTTTCATCATTCGTCTCTATAGAAGTGCCATTGGGGAGGTGCCCTCTGTCTCAACAGCTCTCAAGCTGCTCTCAGCAGTCATACAACACGAGGCTTGGCCACCAGTGCCCGCATCATAAGGACAGATGTCCTCTTTGTGACCACCCTTGCGACATTTCAGGCACGTAGGCCCCTTTTGAATAGTTGGTCTCGTTTTCGACCAACATTCGGCCGCTCTATGCCCCAACTTGTTGCAAAGAAAACAGTGAATCTTTCCCTTTGCATTTTGTCCGTCTGGTACTCTCGTTTGCGCTGCAGACTTTCCCGGTTCCTTATCCTCCTTGCATTTTCCAAGGTTGATCAGACCCCGTGCTTCGAGATAATGGTCCGCAGTCTCCGCAAGCTTGTCCAGACCTCTGCAGCCTCTTTCTTTCAAAAATACTGCCAGCTCCTCGTGACATCGCCGAAGAAACTGTTCTGATATGATAATATCCCAGAGGTCCTCGTAGGTACGCTCCGTCTTTGCCATTTGCTTCCAGTGGTCGAAGTATCCGGCAAGATGAGCAGCAAACTGTCTCCCTGTTCCGGAGTTCTCAGCTCTCAAATTTCGGAGCTTCGTCCTGTACCCTTCCTCGGTACAACGAAAACGCTGTAGGAGGGTTTGCTTCAGCTTTGTGTAGTCTAGGGCGGCGTCAGCCGCCATTCGACTCACTGCGCTCAGTGCCTCTCCAGTTAAGCACAAACTGAGAGAAAACGCCTATTTACCAGCCGGCCATCCTTGACTATTGGCCACTCTCTCATATCGTTGAATATACGCATCCAACTCGTCCCTTCCCTCGTTGAACGGGAGAATGAGCTTGTGTGGGCTTTGGTAACCCTGCGCCGAACTAGAATTCGAAACAGTGCTAGCTGACGGATCACTAACAGCTGTGGGAGCTAATATTGCCTGCTGTTCATGCAACTTCAGCTTAAACTCAAGAACTGTTTTATCTTCTTGTAAGCGAGCTCTAGCAATCTCCTCTGCCTCTTTAGCTGCAGCGCGATCAGCTGTACGCTGGTCTCTTGCTTTCGCCTGCTCCTCATCTACCCAGGTCCTTAGGTCTGGGCCCGATATGCCTAATTCTTTGCCAAGTTCCAATAATCTCTTTAGGTCCATTCTCAGCCGACACACACCCGCAAGGTGATGCTTTATAGGTCTTAAGGAGAGCAAATTCCTGTCACGGACACCAGTTTTTGTGAGCTACTTTTGTGTCACGCCTGCAGGTGTGCTATGCAAAGAGAATGGACACGAGACACCGTATGCAAATACACAATTCAAACATATAATTTTCTATTCATAATGAACATAAACAATTCATACAGACAGCAAATGACAGGGAAAAGAAGAATAAAGCAACTAAATTTACAGAAAACACGAAACTTCTGAATTTAAAGAGTATGACAGCGTATCCAAAAACAATAGCTCACAGATTATCGTCCGTTACCGGACGCAATGTGGCAATGTTCGATGTTCGTTGCTCCGTGGTTTTTGAGTAGTGGTCTGATGCTCCCAATTAATGCCGACAACAGCTGTGACCGGCGGTGTTGGTGAGGTCGACGCTTGGCCTCGCTCAATGTTGCGGGTCACTTCGTCCCTGCGGGCCTGTTAGTGCCTGCCCGATCGAAGCTTGAGCGTGGCTCTCCTCTAACTGCCGCTCTTGGCTCCGCGGTCATCTGACACCGGCACGGGGTGTGGAATTTCCGTGTTTCGCCCATTCCAGACCAGACGCACAGTGCCGAAGCACCTTTGTTTTAGACTGCTTTTTCAGCTTCGGCTGTCTGGGGACGGTCTTAGAAATTCTGCCGGGCGGTCCGATGCGACTCTCTGGCTGCTGCTTTGCGGGTCAGCATTCTGTGTCTCGTGTGGGGAAGCATTTCAGTCTACACTGTGAATGACATGAAACAACATGTTTTTCAGCACTCAATGCCACCTTCCTACATCTCTATTACTCTCTGGGTGTTTTGGGGCTGAGAATCTTGGTGCGCAACCTCATTTCTCCAGCATCGACTGCGTGAGCTGTGATTTGAAATGTGCCCTGGTCTAAGCAGATTGTTTCCAAAATGCCAGTGCGACTGAAGATTTCAACCAATGCATCAAAAGTTGCATTAGCTGTCAACGAGCGTAGTGGGACAACCTCTAGGCACCTCGTGCAAAGGTCTACCAAACACAGCGCGTACTTATGGCCTTCCGCTGACGGTGTGTCCAGGGATCCAACCATGTCTGCACTGACAACTTGGAAAGGGTCCTCTGGTCTAGTGAGTGGAGTTATAGACACTCTATCTGAACGAATTTGACATTCATGGCACGAACATCAATGATATAATATGTCCTTTGCCATACTTGGCCAAAAGAAGTTGCATCTGATGCGAGCTTTAGTTTTATTGGGCCCTAGGTGCCCCTCACATAGTGATGCGTTAGCTAAGCGCATCACCTCAGTGTGCTTATCTTTGGGGACAACTAGTTGTCTCATTTGGGTGTGAGCTATTGAGTCGCAGTGGTATAAGAGTCCGTCTGAAATGAACATGACGAATTTCCCACTCTGAACATCTTCCCAACATTTCTTTAGCATAGTGTCACCCAACTGCGCTTTGCGGAACTCTCCTCTTAATCTCTCCACACCGCATCCGGGAAACACGTATAAATATTTAAGTTTGATTTTAAAGTTTCCATCTCCCAGCATCTGCAAGGCAGCTTCACCGCATGGAGAGCCCCATGACGTTTCAAGTCAGCTCACTTGGTTTGCGAAATCTGGGTTCTGCATGCAGCCTAAATCACAGAAATCGCTGTCGGAGGCACTGGACGACAGTTCACTTATCATGAACCACGTTCAACTGACAGCAAAGGACAGCAGGTGCATATTTCGTGGGTTGCAGTCTCCCCGTGACGTCACGGGCAGACTTGACACGTCACTATGAAGCCGCCCTCTCGAAACTGAAACCGAAACTGCTGGTTGAAAGAAGCGGTATTAAAAATATATGCAATGCATCCCCAGGCACCACGACACTCTTTTTAGGGTTCTCGACACCTGTGCTTTCATTTAGAGCAACAACCCGAAAAATTTTTAAATTCATGTCAGTACTCCTTTAATGACGCATCCCTCTTTTCATAAATTTGCACGTCTCTCCCGGAAACATCCCTCTCCTCCAAAGTGAGATTACAGGCCACCTTTGGTTTCTCAGCTGATTGTTTTACGTCATGAGCAGGCTCGGCTGGTGCTTGACAGGGTGCCGGAGAGCTGTTGCCCTTCAACAGAAGTTCCCAGTCATTCTTCGTTAACAAATAATCTGTGCCCTTGACAAGCTCATTAGTTAACACGCAGAGCAGGCTGACGCTCTGAGGCTCTGCAACCCCTCGCGGGTTATTTAATTTGACTGGCCCCGTAGCAAGCCTTGCCTCAATAGTCTTGCCAAAAGCAGACACCAATCTTATCGTGCGGATGGCATGGTTGTCAGCAGTATTTTGTCTAGGGGAATGCAAACCCATGTTGCATCGCAGCTGGGGGAGAGGGAGAATAGATCAATAAAGAGAGAGAACATTGGGAGAACACTGGTGTAGCTTGGATGGGGGCAAGTGCTGGTGTGGCTTGAGGGGGGCAAGTGCCCCTTCTGCCCCCCCCCCCCTGTCCACACCCATGCCTGACGGCTCTAAAAGATTTCGTGGAAGTAGATTCTCCCGTATGACATTTATCTCACTCCCTTATCCAGAATCTCCTCTGCAGATATATCTGCACATGATACAGGAATTAACTGCAGTTTATTTATGCTTTCACCCTCATGTTTCAGGGACTTTAGCTTTGCACTAAAGACTCCATCAGGTATTTCACTTCCGGTCTCATGGGCTATCATTACCTCTTGGACCTTCTGCTTGCTCTGTAGCCTTCTTGGTGTTGTTCTCCTTATCACTAGACTTCGGGCACTCTTTAGCGAAATCGCCTGAGCTGTGACATGAGTGGGACCTCGGAGCCCCTTTCTCTACTTTCTCTACCCCATTTCTACAGCTGTTTGCTTTGAAGCACACCCTTTGCCTTTTGCTTGTTCGAAAGTTCGGAGCACTTTAGCAATCTCAGTTGGCTTAAGCCATCCCTTGCCTTCTTGTAGCCTCACATACTGAAGACCCTCCGTACTAAGTCCCACTTTTATACAATCCGCAACCGCGAGTTCTGCCGTCACTGCTACCGTGTCGGCCTCTCTCACTTGGAGGTAGTAGGAGAAATACGTTTTCACTCAGGACGCGAACTGTGACCACGTTTCCTCTTTCTACTTTACTGTTTTCTCAAACCTCTGCAAATACTCTGCCAGAGAAAGCTTCAGTTCTGTCAGCACTGCCGCTTTAACTGACTTGTAATCTGCACTCTCTTCAGTGTTGAGGTTACGCAGTAGGTAACATACGCATTCAGTTAGAGCTGGCATGACCAAATGCACGCGACTCTCATACGGTACTCGGTAAGTAGCAAAAAGCTTACTTACCTCCTCAAACCATAATGGTACGATCTGCGTCACTCGGCAGGCAAAATCCTTTTAGCACTTTATCATGTTGCTGGATAGAATCAAGACACAGTCACCTCTAATAGCCCATCTCTGACCCAGTGTTGGGCAACGTGTCATTGAGACGTTCGGCATTTATTCTAGTCTGCAGTAGCCTTCCATACTCATTCAGAAGGTTGAGCTGTTGAATTTCAAGTTCGCGCGTTCTCGTATCACTTGAATTTGGCAAAAGCTGAGATGCGTGCCGCATCAATTCTTGCCTCTGAATAGGCGCTCTTGCCTCGTCTGACTTATCAGAATTTAGAATACCATCATTTGATGGCTTCCGACCCATTTCCTCCACACTTGCACCTTCGTCTCCATTAGACTCCATTGTTTCTACACCTCCGCATGTCCTCACCATGTGCTCTACACAAACTGTCATGCCAACTTGAGGAGGACGCAAGAAATCCTGCTCACCCGTTGCTGAATGCACTGTCGTCTCTGGATCTCCTTCACGGTGCTGGAGTTGGCTGCTGTGGGATTGTCTCTGCATTGCAGCTGGTGGCTGTTGGATGCCTTGAACCTTGATCTTCTCAGCACTGGTCCAGTGTATGATGTTGTAAAGCTCGCTGATCGTGTCGGCTATGCCACTTATGTTTTGTTCGTTTGTTCTCTTTGAAGTGGATCGAATCTCGTCAAGGAGATGATCGACGTTGATGAAGCAGGAGGCAGCTTGGAGGTAACAAAACTTGAAGATATATTGTAGCAAAATATTTACAGAGTCATATGTACTGCTTGCCGAAGCACACTGATGGCAACACAGACATAAACAGTGTCTTACTCTTCTACTTAACTTTCTTAAGTTAGAGCCTAGAACACTGCTACAACATACAGCGAACTGAGTCTCACCGTTCGACCACTGAGTGGTTACAGTAAAGACAAAAGTTGGATCGTACGAAGTCTTACTGATCAATCAGTTCAGTGATTACAGTCTAGACTGAAGGAAAGTGAGTTCCATACAGTCTTTAATACCTTGCGGTAAACAAAAAAAAGGGGAGGTGACCACTGCTGGTCTGCCTCGACGTTCCCTTAGCCAATCCGTTTACCACTCCACTTAGGCCACTCCTTACTGGGCTGTACCTAATCTCGATAGCAGTGTTCTTGCACTTTAGACAGGCATTGTGGCACTCTTTCCCATCATGGGTCTCTCTCTCCTGCTCCTCCGCTCTTACCGATTCCTCGGTGCATGGATGCCTCTAAAATCTGTTTTCACGTTTTTGCACAACATGTCCGCAGGTCTCCTCGCACTGAACCCCAGAAGTGACAACAAGTTTGCATACCACGCCCGAGATATGTCGGTGTTGTCAGTCGTGGCGTCTTCACGGCGTCTCCCCGCAATCAGTGAGCCGGAACCGCCGTGCCATTCGTGAAAGTAATGGTGAACAGACTGCCGCTCTCACCTCGAACGGTTACAGGAAGCAAGAGGTGTTTGGCTGTCATCACTCCCCTCACATTCGGACCGCACGTCTAACGTGCTTCGCCCTTCAACACAAGCTTGCCTCTAGAAAGCAGTCACAAAGTCATGTAATCAAAGCCATGGAGAGCTGGTGCCTGGCCGCACCCGAGATGAGCTGCTCGAGGGAAACCGTTTGCATTCCAGAGATAAGCGCACCATCAAAGACTGTGCGGAGGGAGAGAGACCAAAAAGTAGTTGTATAATGTACAGTGCCGTGCTGTCTATTCTGCACGATTGACCTATGAACGGCAGAACATAACAGGTGGGATGAATGGAGTAAATTCCTTGGACTCCATTGCAAGGGACGTCTGCCAATGGCCAGAATTGGCATCAAGCTTGCTGAAAACTTTTGCATTGGCCAGCTTCACCAAGTTTTCTTTGATCGAAGAAAACCTCTCCTGAATCAGCTGCTGGCTCAATTCACTGTTGTCCAATGCAGATCCTGATCTCTCCATTCTATTTGAGTGCAGTAACCATAGGTGCGCACCAGGGTGTCGCATGGTAAACCTGCTGGATCACCCCAATATCTTTCATTCATTGTAATTCTTGTTCAACTTTAGGCTGAAGAGGAACAGCCACTTGTCAAGGCTTTGTCACTACATAAGGCGTAGCACTTGCTTTGAGTGTCACCTTGTAGACAGTTTTCATTTTACCAAGTCCTGTGAAGAGTTGGCGGAACTCTGGTCCCGCATCGGGGGACACCGCCTTTCTTGCTGGGATTTGTTTGTTGGCCTCTACTGCCTCCACATGCGACAGTATGTCAAGGGCACGTATGGCTGGTCGTGCCAATAGTGCCATCTGCAAGCCTTCCACTACAAGAACCTGTTGCTCAACAGACTTGCCTCGCCATGAAATTGTTGCACTGAACATTCCCTTTGTTTGGATGGGTGTTCTGCCAGATCTGAAAAGTCCTTTATTTGGGGTTATCAGTCTCTTTTTGTGGCTGCTGTCATACAGCCAAGCTGGGATTACATTCACGTCTGCTCCCATGTCGACCTTGAAGTGAAGAGGACTGTTCACAAGTGCAGCGAAGAATCAAGGTTTCAGGGTGTCTGCCTTGCAGACCTCTCCAAGAAACGCTTCCTCTGTGTTGGCTGTTTCGTTATGCTATATTTTAGTGGGCAATATAACACTGGGCTTTTGTTAACAGGGATCAACTGGGCTAATTAAGCATTGGGGTACAGGAACAGGTGTGGCTACATGGAGGTAGGTATGTAGAGTGTTGAGAGGTCGGGGAGCAGCCTGTGAGCCAGAGGGCCAGATGAAACTTTATACCCCGTCAGCTCAAAGTTCATGGAGGAGGAAGATGAAATCGGTAGAGAAGCAGGATGCAGAGAAATTCAAAGGGATGTGCGGCTTGTGAATTGCTCTTTGGGAATTTAATCTATTCCAGCCGCAAGGTTATAGTCTACGGTTATGAGACCCATTTTCTCAGCTGTTGTTTTTCCAATCAGAGGAGCGAGGTCTTCTTTAACCACTATAAACTCTACAGAATGTCGCTGTCCGTTTGCTGTGGTGACTTCTAGTTGAGTTTTGCCCTAGCGACGCACTTTACTTCCATTTTATGTTCGTTCACAGTGTCGTTGTGCACGATTGCACTTGCTCTGCGTTGACGTGTCTAGCTGGGATGACGTCAACAGCTGCACTGCTGTCCAATTGAAATTTGACTGATTTTCCATTCACTTTCAGGAACATGTAGATGGAGCTCAGTTGGCTGCTTTGAATTGCCAAAATGGCTTCATCCTTGGTATCTACTGCCAGGCCCGCAATTACTGTTGCTTTTGCAAACTGCTGCGAAGTGATTTCGTTTCTCGCACTTGCTGCATGTTTGTTTCCAAGCTGGGCATGCTTCTCGTTTGCGCTCATGGCTACCACCGCAGTACCTGCATTTTGGCACGGTAGACTTTTGTGGAATTCCTTTAGCAAACTTTGAGTTATTGGCGTTGGTGCGATGAACAAGTTTCTTTACTGTGTGCACAGAATTGCTGCTATTTGAATTACCCTCTTTAAATGCCTGCATATGAATTCTTGTTGCTTCATGGGCTGGACATACCTTTTCAGTCTTCTAACTTGAGAATGTCTGCACGAGCCTTTTCGTCGTAGATGCCACAGACGATCTGGACGCAGATCATTTTTTCTTGTTCGTTTCCGAATCCACAGTCACATGCTTTGAGCTTCAAATCAGTTACAAAGCTATCGAACTGCTCTTCTACCTGTTGCACGCGAGTTCTGAAGACTTATCGTGAGTACAGTTCATTGTGCTTCAGTAAGAAATGCGTGTCGAGGAGGCTGATGACATGAGTGTAGTTAAATTCTGGATTTGCTCTTTCCGCAGTTGATTCCCTGAAGTCCAAGGTATTGTATATATCAAGCAGTGAAGAGCTTCTGACGGCCAAAAGAGGAGCTACTTGCCGGTCAGAAGGTACTCTAGCTGTGTTAGTTGTCTTGAGGTACACTGTGAAGCTCTTCTTGAAGGCTCGCCATTGTTCTGCAGTGTTGCCTCTGGAGTCAAATTTCGCTGGTGTCGGAATCTTCTTTATTGCTGATGCACTGTCATTAGAACTAGTTAACTTCTGACACCATGTTTCATTATGCCATATTTTAGTGGTCGATAGAACACTGGGCTTTCGTTAATGGGGATTAACTGGGTTTGTTAAGCATTGGGGTGCAAGAATAGGTGTGGCTACTTGGAGGTAGGAGTGTAGAGTGTTCAGAGGCGGGGGAGCGGCCCTCAAGCCGGAGGGTCAGATGAAACTTGATGCCCCGTCAGCTCAGAGTTCATAGAGAAGGAGGAGGAAATAGGTGGAGAAGGAGGAAGCAGAGAATACCGAAGGGGCGTCTGGCTTGCATGAGACACTGCACAAGATGGTTACTCGATCTCTGGATCCTTCCTGTAACATTGGCTGTCCCTGTCGCATAAAAACAGTCGTTAAACATCTTCGATAATGTAAACTATTTACTAATGCAAACAGAAGAACAAGAGAAAAAAAGCGCTCTAAAACTGTTTCGGCGAGGAATGTAAAGAGGCTGGGCAGCATTCAAGAGAAAAACCCAGCCTGTCTGTTTTAGTCCTCTGATTGCAACTGGGGTTGTATATCGTTCGCTGTCATGTTCGTGCCCCCAAAGAGGGGGGCCCTCTCTCCTCTCCTCTCTCCCGAGTTGCCGCTCCTCAGTGCCATAAATCTGTCAATGCAACACATTCGTTAGCTACGGAGCACCACTCTGGTGTTGCCGCAGTTGTCGCCTCTAGTGGTCTTGAAGGAAACAGTGGCGACCACGGAGGGAGGAAAGAAGAGGGAGGCAGGGAAACGCAAATTTACAACAGTCCGGTTTTCTTCTGGTGCCAGGTTCTCACGGCCTTGGCCCAGTTGGTTGCTGGCATCCCGACTAGCACCCTGTTGCATAGTGACCAATTTTTCCACAATTGTTGCGCAGCTTTTAGAGGGCTCGACACTGCTTCTTGAAATGCTGCTCGGTAGTGTCGCACCACTTCTACAAATTTTGTCCCGCAGGGTGCACAACTGGAGGCTTGCCTGGTTTCCGCGGCACGCCTCCTTGGTTCTAGCATTCTTTTGATCTTTGCACGTCTTCGACCGCAGCCCCATGCTCCATTTTCTGACGTAGCTTGTTCTGTTGCTTTTTGACGAATTCGGAGTTCCTTCAAATTTTCATTGCATACTAAAGTGTGAGTTGGGGTCTAATTGCAGATTTTCGCTTAGTCCAAGGTCCAAAAGTCACGCAACAAAGCGGTCACTTATGAGGTCGTCTTTCAGTGAACCATATCCACACGTTTCAGTGAGTTTGTGCAGGTCTGTTATAAACACTTCTACTGACTCATTCACCTCCTGCTTTCAACAATCAAACTTTTCCCTCTCGAAGACGACGTTTGTGCAAGGAGCGATGTGTCCTTCAAATTTGCTTTTCACTGTTGCGCAGTCTGGAAGGTATGTGGCTATCAGGCTTAGTGATGCCAAGTACATCTCTGGCTTCCTTCCCCATAGCATACACAAATGTGTTAACCTGTGTTTCTACATCATGCAGGTGAAATCCTGACACAATACAGTAGTAGTGTTACCACCTTGTGATCCAATGTTTCCAGTCATTTGGGTCTCGGAAGTCCAACTTCTCTGGCAGTTCGATGGCGCACGTGTTGAAAAAGTTCGCGCCATTTTGCTGTCCTGCTGCCGCCGCTTGTTGTGCCTTGTTTTCCCTTCCATCTGGCATGTTGTTCGTTTCGTGGCCTTCACCAGATGCTAGGCGCCTTCTTGTTCTTCACTGCCACCATGTTGCGTGATCGAAGGGTTGAAAACCAAGACACTTGGGTTTTCAATAAGAGAATGAATGATGTGTTTATTCGTACGTCATGTTACTTATTCTCTAAACACCGCAGACCTTTGTTGCCGTCCCAGCCTTCCTAGCAGCAACGATAGCAACGGCTCCATGGCACCCTTTCTGGAGAGTGCTGCGAGTTCTCTCGACACGACACTATGTGCATGCTTGGATGATTTAAAGCGTGACTCACTCATTTCAGCGTCTTTATGACAGATGTCGCGGCGTTGGTTGTCTCGTTGCGCTGGTTGTTCGTTGGTCGTACTCAGAAGTTGAACGTGACTCTTGAGGGTTTCGATTTCAGCTTGCAGCTTTGCGTTAGCAGCATTGACCCTGAATGCTTGTGAGCTCTTCTTTGCTGGTATTTCATCATGTCGTTGGAGGCTCCTGCATGCTGCTGGCTCGTCGCCGTTCGTTGTCCTCAATGAGTCTTGTCACAAGCTCGTCTTTTCTGCCCGTGTGAGGGACACGACGTACATAGGCGTGCGCAGGGTTCCTCATTAGGGGGGGCGAAGGTTCATCGCAGCGCCCCCCCTCCCCACCCTAAAAAGTCAATGTATGGGGCAGATTTTGCACCCACCCCCCTCTTAGGTGACTAGAAGGGTCAATGTACGGGGCAGATTTTGCGCCCCCCCCTCTTAGATGAATAGGGGGGGTGGCCGGCCCCCCTGCCCCCCCTCTGCGCATGCCTATGACGACGTAGCTTGAGTTCGTCGGCAAGTTCCATCTTCTCAAGTGTGCTGAGAGCTTGTCTGTCTTCGGACAAAAGTAAGTCCACCGTCGTGGTCGTTGAGTAAGCTTGGGGTCTCCGATGGCTTCAGCCATGGTTAGTGCAGCATCAAATGATGTGGTTGCAGAATGCTGTGTATTTAACTGGTTTTAGTTAGTTGGCTGCTCCATGTCAGGGAAATATTGAAAGAAAGAATACGGTTTGAAGATTTTAAGCAAACTGTATTTATAGAACATGCTACATTTCGTTCTTCTGGCTGCCTTTCGATCTGTCCCGGTTCGTGCCTTGAAGCTAACTGTATTGTCAGGTGGCTCCGGCTTGGATCCTCGATTGAGGTGCATTTTGTGACCCCATGCAGATTATGCCACTGTGGGCAGTGCGCAGACATAATTCTTAGTATCCATCCGTAGAATGCACATGGGTTTGAACGTCTTGTATTTCGGCGGCGCGGTACACAAGAAGCATAAACAAAGCCTCGTGGACGGTGCAAACATGAAAAGGGGGCGCACATATGAAGTGGCACTGACAATGCCCGCAGTGGGCTGCTCCACTGAGCACACATTGAGAGATTCATTGGCAAGTCAAACACACCAGCACCTCCAAGCTCCCAGAAGGACTTGAGGATAGGCTTCATTTGCTAGTCCATTACCGGGGTTCTTATCACATCTACTTGAGTGCATTTAGCCACCTTGCATTTAGACATGGTTTTCCCCCGCACTGCCCAACCAAAGAAAGCTTCAAGAGCCATTAATGCAGTGCTCAGCTTTCGTATTCTTCCAGTTAGGTAATCTCACTTGTAACTTTCGGTTAATTTTTTTTCTCTATTGACCAATTACATGGGTCAGGATAGATGGGTTCAAAATAGTCACTTCTTTTCTAATACACAAGCATCTCACATAAAATGTTGTTCCATTCCATATCCCTCACTTAAATCAGTTTCATCTGGGACAGCCAAGAAATGCACCACACCACGGAGCCCAAGAGGACGTTGGCATCTGCTGAGGCGTCTCAAGTTGCACGGCACAGTTGAGAAGGGCAAAATATGGCTGAGGCGCGTCTATATGGCTGAGGCGCGTCTCACTTAATATAATCATCACCCAGCAGCACCAGTGCCCACAAAGTGTCCTTGACTCACTCTTTGCGGCAAAGATTGACTCGCTTGCTTATCAGTGGCAATTTCAGAGCCTCGCATATGTTTTCCTTTTTAGAATTTTCTGTTTCAAAAGCACCTAGATGTTTGTTTTACCTATGATGTTCTCTGTTTTTACCTTCAAAACATCAACAAACTGCAGTTTCACTTGTACTGATCTCAAGGTTTATCATAATATGTCTCCGTACGGGGACGTCTGCGTCCCTATAAAGTATATTTGTTGTGAAGCTAAGGATACTTGCATATTCGTGTGCACACCCTTAAACTCTGTCCAAATGTAATGGTCACTCACAATTTGGGGGAACGGCAAATTTATTCTTGATATTTACAAATGAGCAGTATGAATGCATGCTTGGGGTTGGGCATGAAAATTGATAAAAAAATTTCTTCTGACCGTACCGCAGAGGTAGACTTACGCTGTACACACCAATGGCGTGTTTTCGTACAACGCACTGCATTCTGGCATCTTTGTCCACTGGCGAGGCCATCTTGCAATGATAGATGAAGAGCCCCTTGTTTCTCTCATGTTTGTGGGAAAAGAGCATTTTATCTTTTTTTCTGGGCTGGATGTCCATCTCTTCCTCATCAGAAATGGTTTGGTCCATATTTGGATCAAATATGAGAACCAGTGCTATACATATCTTATCAAGGTAGTCCGTAATGAATCTTCCTTGGTAGTCCTGCTGTGTTTTTATCCCCCTTGTACTGATGCCATCCATTGGCACGAACAAGGTCGGACATTTGCAGGATCATACGAAGTGTCCGTCAGTTCATTCAGTTTCTTTGTGGTACAGCTGGCAACCCCCCCCCCCCCCCAACTTTTGGGTGGTGCTGCATGTGCGGGTAAATCGCCTTGCAGCTTTTTATTGTGGAAGTCTTGAAATGGCTCTTTATTTTTTAGGATGATTTGGCAAACGTAAGAGCTTGTCAGGTAAATGGAACAACTGATTTTTGTAATGTCTGCACAAATTCCTTCTAAAGACTTCAAGCCTGACTCGGGAAGTACGGAGTTCCTGGAAAATTTTATTTTTTTGCAGCAGTGGGAACAAATAATAAGCTGCTCAATGGTGGGGATTCTTGAGTGCCAGTATAGTAATGCTGTCTGGCTCAGTGTCACTCTTCAGAGCACGCTGTTTCTGTTAAAGTGGGTACGTTACTGGCGCATTGCATTACATGTACCTGTTCGCTCTTAGCCAAGCAAATCTTAGCAAGATAGGATGGAAAATGTCCTTGGTATTGTCCGCCAGCCCTCCGGGTGTAATGACCACACTTGTTATCTATTTTAACTGATTTACTAGTTCGAAATAATTGTGGTCTACACGTGAGTAACAGTGATTCCACTCCTGCGCCAACTGCGCCAAAGTGCGCCAAATTGTATTTACTGCGCCATCCTGATAATATCGAGGAAATTTGCGCCAAACTGCGCCAAAGTCTCGGGTTTGGGGGCGTCTATCACCGGCAATCGCACCGCCGGCGCGTCAGAACATGTGCAGCTCGATTTTGTGGCTGCCAATAAAGTCGCAATCATGGACCAAGAATTATTCCGCTGAATAAATAGCGCTCGCGCGTGCGTTCCGAGTAAGCCACGATGCCATGCACGGTGCCGACGCAGCTTCTGTTCTGCAAGTCGGCTCAGCAAAACGCGCTCTTCGCAGAGGCTCGTGACGTCTAGGCCTATCGGTAGCGAGAAAGTGCGACGGCGATTCATCGGCGGATGTTGTCTGTTCCAGAAACGTTGCTGATAGCTCGTTTCAAGCGTCGCATGGCACGTAAGGAAAGCAGTGTTCAGTATAATAACTACATGAGTGCCGCTAAAATGTCTGTCACTTCTGTTTCCGGACATCGCGGAATGAAATCTGGGATCGCTCGCAGTAGATATATGGGATAATATCGAATTTTTCTTGCTTCGCATTTATGGAAGAGCACGCGAACGGTGGAAACGCGTTGACACTTTTCCTCAGATATATTTTATCCATGGATCTTCATCCAGAACAGCTTTTTCGTAATTCCTTCCGCCAGCACGCGTCCGAGTTTGTAATCACTCTGCGGTAAATACCCCCTAAAATTTAGGCCCTGCCCTTTCGAGCTCACGTGCTAGGGTTCCAATTCGAATTTTTTGCTTGCTTTTTTAAAAATGTCATCTCATTAGTAAAATCATATCTCCTGGTCGGAGCAGCCGCAAATGCGCAGCTGTCAGTAGCGGGCCCGTCGCTTACGGCCCACAGTGAAGCGGCTACGCCATGCTACACGTCCGCCCTCGCTTTTGGGGGTCAATAGCTAACGGTTAAAAAACACTCAGTTTCGCTTCAGAGCGAAGCAATGAATGCGATACCAAAAAATTGTATTGTGAAACGAAGTAAGACTAGCAGCTAACTCTTTGGGATCCAGGAACCGAAGCGTTTTCTTGCTCCGAGTTCTCTAAACGCGAAGTAAGCGTTGAGAGCACAGCAAGTTTACGAGCCGTCTCCTGATGCCTCGAGATAGCGCGCGCGCAAGCGACTGCGCCCTTCGAACGATGCGCTCCACCCCCCCCCCCCCTTCCGCTCCCCTGGCGTCCCTTCATGCTTCTTACGAAAGACGGGCGGGGCATTTGCTCTCTGATGAGCAATCGACGGCAGGCCCGCACGCGGGAAGATGTTATCTCATGCGCTGTCCGTGCGGCGGAGACAGACGGCCGGCTAGTTTAATCTCCGCTTCAGCCGCGTTGTCGCCAGCGCTCGCGAGCTTTCACCCGCGGCTAGAATGCGCGTGGTGATGTTATTAATTTGGACTTTATACGGAAAATTACGGCAACGGCGACGGCAAAAATCCGCCCAGAGTGTCCATATAATTGCTATCGCAAGGGTCAATGTACGGGGCAGATTTTGCGCCCCCCCCCCCTCTTAGGTGATAGGGGGGGGGCCCTGCCCCCCTGTGCGCACACCTATGCTCCTGAGTTGATTTTTTCTATGAGATTTGCAATGAATCGAAATATTTCTAGCCTTCATAAGAGCCCCATAATAATACTCAGGTGCTTGAATGTTAATGCAACATGCTTCTGTATTGCACTCCAGGATGTAAAATTCGCTGCTCCAAAGTGCTCCCAGATGCAAAATTATCTGCTCCAAAGTGCTCCAAGATGAAAATTTTGCTGCTCCAAAGTGCTCCAAAACGTAAGTTTTGCTGCTCCAAAAATTGCTCCAAATCAGAAGTCCTCGGTAGCATCACTGGAGTAAGGATATAATGGAAAAAACTGTATTACACGCACACGTAAGAAAGATCACTCGTCTTCTTGGCTCAAGTTCAATGTCCAGACTGCCCCACCAACCAACTTCTTTCCATGGGGAGAAGGGAGCACACTCTCTCTCGTCTGGGTTTGTGCTCCACTGTGAGTCTGGCTCTTGTCTGTTAACGGTTCCATGTTCGCAGTCGCAGGTTCTTGGAGAGACGGCCTTTTGCTGCTTATTATTTGGTCTGCCCATCTGGCTTCGGTGTTCTACCATTTTATAACATCCTTCCTCCCAAAATGAGCATTGATCATTTTACTTCTGTCTCCAACGGGTAGAGGAGTTGTACCGGACAGAGTAGAGTGATTTCAGTGGACAACTTTACGGCACAAGAATGAACTTCTCTGTCACGGCCTTGAAAATTTCGACAACTGTTCCTGTTTTCCACATATCTGGCTTTGTATGGTCTTCGTGTACAATCACAATGTCTACCATGAGGGAATTGTCCTGTCTTGACGGTATTAGGTGCACTGAGTGCAACTGTAGCAGGTATTCCCTTTGCCATCGGTTCCAAAAGGCGTTGACAAGGGATCGTCGGTACCTCCAGCGTCGGTTAATGTCAGCTGCTGTCGAAGTGCGAACAGCGCTTAACTTGGAGGCAGGTAGAGCTCTCAATCTCTTTCCTGTCAACAGATGGGATGGTGTCAACACCGACGCCTCACCTCGCTCCTTTAGGACATGGGTGAGTGGGCACAAGTTGATCGTTGCTTCCACATCTGCTAGGACTGTAGTGAGCTCTTCAAAAGACAGGCTTTGACGCCCGAGAACTTTTCACAGGGAAACCGTCACGGACTTCACCATTCGCTCCCACCAGCCTCCCCACCAAGCTGCCTTTTCTATTATGAATTTCCACGTGATGCGCTGCAAGCCGCAGTAGTCTTGAATGTAACGACAGCGAAGAATTTTCCGGAGGCCTTGCACTTCCCTTGATACCTTCTTAAAGGTCAAAGCGTTATCGCTGTAAATAGTCTGCGGCAGACCCCTGAGCACCACAAAGCGTCGAAGGGCCAGCAGAAAACATTCAGTTGCAAGGTTGCTAGAAGTTTCTTTCCACGGAAGTGACTCTTCATAGTGTTCACCTTTTCTTTCTATGCTGCCAAGAGCGTGTTCCTTACTTTCATGCTTCACGCTCTCTTTATTGGTGACTCCAATGGCGTCCAGTTCCGAAAACTTTTGCAGTATAGTTTGCTCTTTGGCGTCGCCTTCCAGACCAATCTTTAAAATTCAGACATTTGTCGCCATGGTCAGAGACCTGTTGAGACTGAACAGACCCTGGAATGTCCAACCAAACTTTGTGTCGATAGCTGCTAAATCGCTGTTCTCTGCACAGCGGCGGACTTGCCCTGATATTAAGTTCCACAAATGATCCGCTCAAATCAACAGTGCAATTCCTGGAACCGCTGGCGTTCCTGGATAAATGAGCTTGTCAACGATAAGTCCTCTGTTATACCCGATTTCCTGCACGAAAGCATGGTCAACTGGAACAGGTGCAACGTCTTTGCATATGAATGGAACTTTTACGGCCTCAATGGTTGTTTCACTGTCGCCGTATTGACTCCGCAAGCGCAGTTTGACAATTCGGAACGTTTCCGTTTTCGCAGCCGTCAATCCAAAGGTGTTGAGGTGGAAGTCGTCGTGTCCCAAAACACGCAGGTTAAGCATTTTAGAGCGTCTTCTCTAATGAATGTCTTTTGACTTCCGTTGTCTAGTACACCATGGACGTATCCGCATTTGTTACCACCAACAGCCCAAGTGCGGAAAGTCTGCAGAGCAACTTCCTTGCTCGTTTCTTTTTCAGCGGCCGTATATATGTTAGTTGTGATAACTTCTTTCACAGCTTCTTGCGGACGATCATTCTTTGCTTTCTTCCAGTCGGGGTTGCACAAGGAAGATACATGGCATTTGCAGCAGTGGATGCACATTACCTTTCTTCTGCGTTATTTTGACTGGTGCCCCCACAACGTACAACGAAAGCAGCGCTCGGCTCGTGCCAATTTGTTCGTCTTTTCTTCCGACAGGAGGGGAGCCGAACAGGACTGTGTCTCGTGTTTCATCGACTCGCAGAAGAAACACTTCCTTGCCTGTACCGGGTGCATGAGAAGTACCACAGTGCTAAGCGTATGGTTCTCTTTACTTTTTCCTCCGCTCCGTTCGGCTTTGCTCTCCTTCGTGGCACGGATGCTTTCGGCGCATCTTTCTCTGCTTTCTGTCTTGACGAGGAGAAATTTTAGGATGTTGGTTAGCCTATTGTCTACTCCTGACGCTGAAGATGCTTCTGAATTGTGTGGCGACTGACTCGCTGACTTTGTTGCGCTGTTGGCTCGGCGTAGTTCTTTGTGGAAATCCGCAACCATTTCTTTCGGCAGCTCCGAAAGTATTACGTCGCCTAATATTGCCAAATAAGACGAAGCATTTATGCCTAATCTCTTCAGTCCACGAATGTGCACTTGCACGTGATCGTACAAGCGCCATAGCCCGCGTGTGTCCTCCTGTGAAGCAATGCTGGGAAGAATTCAAAATTTTGCGATATGTTCTTGTTGAATTCGGTCATTGTCGCCGAATGGTCTCTGTAATATTTCGACGGTGTCAGCAACCTTCCGTCGCCTGCAGCCCTTTATCGCTGTGATAGCTAGTCCTGTGAGCAGCAATCTTAGGTACTGGGAACTTCTCGGTCTTCGAGAGCCCTTCGTTCTCGTGCACTGCTTTACGGTAGCATTCCTAGAAGGCTTGCCTTGTGGAAAGCTCACTGTTGAACGGTTCCAGACGCAGCTTCGGTAGCTTGACACCATGATGGTGAGTCTGGGAGGGCGGCGAATGAGGTGTTGCTACGCTGCTCGAGGTCATGGCACCTGCCTGCACCAATGCTTCGCCTTGAGGAGGCCAATGGCTTGGTTAGCCCTATCATCATACTGAAGGCTTTCTTCATACTCCGCCTCGAAGGCATCCTCTGGCAGGCAGATTCCATTTCTTCGTTGATTTTTCGAAGATCGGTGTTGTTCACCTCCAGCTGTTGCAGAATAGCACTGAGCTGTTCAGCGCTAGCACTTTCAAGCGCCGATGTTGCCTCGTTGATGATGACGGTGTTCTGTCGTCGTTGGGAGCATCGCTTCACTTTGAGCTTTTCCATTGTCTTTGTCCCTACTCGTGACCTTTACGGACCTCTCTACTTTAGTACTGTCTTCCCAGGTTTCGGCACCATTTTGTTATCTATTTTAACTGATTTACTAGTTCAAAATAATTGAGGTCTCCACGTGAGTAAGGATGTAATATAAAAAGTGTATTACACACACACGTACGAAAGAGCACACGTCTTCTTGGCTCAAGCTCAGTGTCCAGACTGCCCCACCCAACCAACTTCTTTCCATGGGGAGAAGGGAGCGCACTCTCTCCTGTCTGGGTTCACGCTTCACTGTGCATCAGGCTCTTGTCTGTCAACGGTTCTATGTTCGCAGTCGCAGGTTCTTGGAGAGACGGCCTTTTGCTGCTTGTTATTTGGTCTGCCCGTCTGGCTTCGGTGTTCTACCGTTTTATTACAACACCACTGCTGAGCAGCTTTTGATAATCTTTGCTAACCTGGCATTTTACAGTCTCGCCAAGCCATCAAGAAGTTGAAACTCATGCCTGAGTTGGTAGATGCTCTGCTCTGCTGGTAGAAGCAGAATTCGTCAATAACTTCTTAAATTGAGGGTACTTTTCAGATGCTCAAGCCATGCTGGAGGAGCATGGGTGCCTAGAGTTACTGTATATGCTACCTTTAGGTAGCAGAGTTGCGCATCTGTCTTCCAAACGCCGCTAGCAACCATGCATTGCGGAGAAGCTGACGCTCGGGCTAATTTTTGTATTTCTCGACGCCGCCGCGGCAGCGAACTGAATTAACACTTGTCATCGACAGCCGATGTTTATCGCCGGTCTTCGACACGCCTGACATGTTAATCGGCGACACGGTAGGCATGTCGCCTGCAAAAACGAAGTGCGACTTCACCGTATAGCTGTGGTTGCTAGCCGGACCTATGCGCAACTCTGCTACCTAAAGGTAGCATATACAGTAACTCTATGGGTGCCTGCTTGATCACAAGGAGATTATAGAGAAGAAAAGTGACAGCCAGCTCATTTCCTATGTAGCAGGCTACGTTGTGCACAAGGCTTTGAAAATGCCTCCGTGCCCTGACAGTGCATTGTGCCTCTGTGTTCTGCCAGTTCAAGCAGAAGAATCCAGATGCGGTGTCACTCATTTTTATCATGAGGGCCTGTTATACTTGTCGTATTCACTTCGAAGGGCTTGTTACAAAGCTTGGAAATGGCTTCATCATATCTGTAGCAATACACTTCATGCTTAGAGTTTGGTCAGCTTTTTTATTTTTCTGGCTGCACAAAACATAGGCGAAGGCATACTGGGGACATGATAAAGCTTTATGTGATCACCAGGCTGCACTTTGTCACAAAGTCGCTCTAATAATGTGACTTTGCAATGGGATAAGCTAAAACATCTCAAAATAAAACGGTGCAAATAAGCATACTAGATTTGCTAAGGTGCAATGTTTATTGTTATCATGACAGTTATTGCAGTAAAGAAAACTTGGCACTCTAATTTCTGCTTGTCGTTCTGCTTTAACAATGCAGACCCCCATCATCCTGCACCTTGTTTCTGTATGCACATGCTCAATGCTGTGCTGTGCATGCAGAAGCTAACCAAATGCTGTGCTGTGCTAACGTGTGCTGCAGTGCTGTGCAGAATACCTACCCACATAGTTCACATACCTCCTTTTCCTTCTCTCAGAGTTTATCAGCACATTTATGGCAAACATAACGAGCTTATCGCAATCGTGAAGCTTGATTTCACCAAAAATCTCAGCAGGCCATGAGCTCATACACGCAAACGCAACTCGCCAGTGGACTTCCATGTCATGTACCGACTGTATTGCACTCTTTCTAGCTGGCTTGCTCATTACACTAGGTAAACTTTACTAGCCACTATAGTAGTACTGCTTAATGATTGTACTGTCTAGGTGTTACTGACTTGCGACACAGTAATGTGGCAACGGGATGTCTTTCTTGTGTAACTTATAGAACAGTTTCATGGCACTGATCACTGTGCAACAATTTTATCGAGCGTACCACTCACTAGAAGAAGCTCCGGGATCCATATGGGTGTATCCTACGTGTAATGGGTTGCAAGCGAGGCTTTTCATAGAGCGAGTTTCAATCAAGTATGCTAGCCCATAGTACTTACAGTAGTGCCAAAGTCTACGATTGCTTCAACATTGCTGAAATGCTTGTACATCAGGGCTTACTTGTGGCCTCTTCTCGGCTTAAATGATAAACTCTGTGGAGGGTTTCCACATTGATAGATGTGTCTCAGTAACATGTTGCGTCTCACGGTGCGGACCTGCGCATGCAGTGGTTGGCTTTGCCACAGTTGTTGCACGTTTACATTTGTCTGGGGTAGGTCTTTAAAACGCCACTGCAGTGTTTGCACTCGTTGATTTTGTGGTTGTCCATGTCGCTGGTTTTGTGTCTTTTTGGTGCTCATTGCGGCAAAAGCGGTTTCCATGGTTTGTTTTGCAGCCAATAAAACTATGAACATTACTTTGTTTGGTTGTGTCATACTTTGCTATCATTATCATTGCTTAACCTTTCAAGTGAAACTGCAGGTTTCTTTATTATGAGTTTATTTGTACAAGTCTCGACATCCATGCCTCTCCACTGCTTGTCTAGTATATGATCGTACAGTCAAGCGGGAAAAAAAGTAAACTTAGCTTGCCTAATTCCTGTGATGGTGATGTGTGCAGTTGTATTGAGAACTCTTGTACCTGAGAATTCATTCTTTTCATTTGAATCTCAGCAAAACAAATGTTAATTTTTGATGGAATCACTCAAACTCATAAATTTATGTTATGGAGCAACCCACTGCAATGAGACTCCATGCCTCTATATTTTACTTTTCTTTAACTGGCATTCCTTGTTATTCTATCTGTCCTTAGCCTACTATAAGGGTAGTCATCACCAAATATATGCTATGATGTGCAGTTGCCATGACTTTTTATTGGTCAGCTATGCTGCTCACTTTTGAAACAGCTTCATCTAGGCACTAGTACCAGGCTGAACCAAGTGATAACTAAAAAGAATTTTTAGTTGTTGACCTTCAGAAGTGCAAGGCAGTACAAAAATGTGATAAAATAGGTATGTGACGGAGTTGTGATACACATTTCTGAACAAATCTGGCACTGTACTTTCTACTGTACATGACATCATCCTGGAGAAAACTGTCTTCGGGCTGTTTGTGAACCAAAGCTTATCAAACACATTGTATGCTTTTGTGTGTCTTACTCTGTGCTTTATGGAATCTTGTATTTTTAAGTTTTGCTATAATAAATGAAGTTGAATGCTTCACCCCTATTGATGTTGTTTCTGCTTTTGGAAATGTACAACATAGTGCCAAGCAGATCAATTTGTTGAATACCAGCACAATTTATTTCAAAGATAGAACTTTATTGCCCTAGATGTGTATTGACAGATACAGGTTCACACACCGCTTCATTCTTTCAAGCCGTCGTCCTTTCCGAATTTCGGGTTACAAGTGGCTTGACAGGCAGTTCACTTTGTGCAGCGTCGATACAAAAAACCCAAGTATGTCGTTTTTACGCCATAAAGTCGGTTATTGCTCGTTGACATCAAAATAATCGGCTCTGTTAATGCGAGAAAAACTTTAGATTAGGCCTTATTTGAGTCTGGAGAAAGTGGAACTTGCGTTGGTTGTAAGGACGCTGCCTCAGAAAAAATATCCCAGTGAATAGGAGGATAACAAAAATTCACATAAATCTATTTACAGAAACACTGTCACATTTCACACATTGGAAGACATAAATAACTACTAAACACACAATTTTTAAAAAATATTTGAACATAGAAAAAGAAAGACGGGGCTACTGTCGCACACCTGTATGCCGACACGGTGCAAATGCGAGCTGATAAAAATGTGAGCTTTCATTCAGGTCTGTTTTTTTTTAAGTTATTTACTGCGATTGTCTAGGACACGCTCTTCTCAACACATACATAAGTCACTGGGCAGTTCGCGTGTGATGAAATCGGCTATGCAAAGTAAAGTAAAACTCTTGCCACTTGTGGAAGTCTGCATACTACAGCTACAGATTGGTCTTGTAAACCTAGCAGAACAAGCATTCCTGCTCATGTGTATGGATCGGCTATTTGATGGGCTGCTTTGCAAGTTACTTTAGGCAAAGGAGCGGTTTGATTTGAAGCTTACCTCGGTAAGCTTGGACTTGGTGGCTGATTGGTGGTATGTGGTAGTTATAGCTCTAAATGAATGCAATGGTGAATGAAATTACCTGCCGTTGAGGTATCACTGTCTGGTGAATCGCTTGAATACTGCTCTTCACGAGGAATGTTGCAAATGTTACTGAAAGACGCTTTGCGTTAAGTTTGTGTTGGGCAGCAAGGTAACATTCATGCAGTGTCAAAAGCCCTCCGGCTTCTTATTGTGGGAGTTGAATGCGATGATTCTGGGCAGTAATTGTTGTCTGGAATAAAAACCTTCCGTGTAATCAGGGCACTGGAAAATTGCTGCGTAGCAGTAAGACAAAATGCAAGCCAACTGTAGATTCATGATTTCTGGTCTTCGTTAAGTAAACTGAGGAGATGACAATGTATTGCTCGAATCTATGTGCAAGAAGTGAAAAACAAAACTTCAGTCACTTTTCATTGGCATTGGGTTTCGGACTTCTTAATTGTTCAAGTGCAAGAAAAAAACATGGGGTGTATAGAATGCACTCATGCATGCGTTAACTTGTATAAGGGGCATTCTTAGTGAGGTCCATTGTGTATGCCCACAGGTGATACTAGTGAAGAAGAAAAGATGTCATGTAAGAGCTTTAAGTCTTGTTTGGATAACGATAATTTCAAGATTCGAACGCATTCTTGTGGATGTGAGCAAACAACTACACCGCAGCCTACAAATATTTCTTGATGTGATTTAGAAACATGCACTTGGCATCCCTGCTTCTGTGTAACTGTCATCTCTGTCCATCTCGCAGAAAAGACCACTTTTTAAGTAAGCGAGCACGTGTGTTGATTCTGTGCGTAGTTTTTTTTTTGCACTTGAACGTCCTGGCTAACAACACATTTGAGGCTATGTTTTGTGACAGCGTCGAATTTTTATTTATTTTCTACGATTATGCTGGCAACAGCATTGGTAAGAATGAAGGAAAGCTTAACTTTTCACTGAGAGAGAGAAATTGGTGGCCTCCTTACAAACAGGGATGGTGAGAACAGCCTTCCACCTTGTTTGGCCTAGCTGAAGTTTGTGCTTCAGTAGCGTTCAAGACGGCACATGCTACAATGTTGAATGCGTGAGAAAATGCATGCCGTACAAAAAGACACACAATGCCTCGGCTGCTTCATCATTCTTATGAAGTCGAGGATCACTAATGCAACCAGCTGGCTGATGCAGCAACGATGTTGCATGGTTCAACATCAACAAAGCAGGGTCGTGGGACATGTGTGCACTTCAACATTGTGATGGAAGGGACTTCCGTGGCTGCTCACCCTAAGGAAGGTGAAGAGGTTTCTAAAACAAAAGGTTTTTTTGTAATTACTCTAGTTTTGGCATCTACGGTCAAGGCGTGGTGTGTTTAAGTAGTTGCCGCGATGATAGGGCTGTTTTAAAAATCTTTAAAAAAATCAAGACAATCTTTCACGCCCCTCTCTGACGACGCGGATACTGTACAGGCCATGTCGAAATCTCAACACCAGGCACCACCAGCACGGGGAGTGGCGTAGCACTGTGCTGTCACGAAATTCAGTTTGTCCACGCACGTTGGATAGCCCCCCATGCTGCCACCGGTGTCTTCATTGTGACAAAAATGTGCCCTCCCTGCCTCAATACTGGATGTTGAGTGCTGTGTGAATGATGGTGTGGGCGGAGGAAGAGGGTCATGATCAACACGTCTCGTTGCACTGCACTCCAAGCGATGTGCACGTGCAGGCCTTGCATTTGCTGCTGAGTTCCCGCACAACTTCATTCACACCGTAGAGCCGTCCGTAGATGTTGCAGCCTGTGGGAAAAGGCATATCAACGTGCATTTAGGTTATGTATAACACAACAATCGAGCAACTTTATCTTTAGCATGGGGACAAATGCACTGTATTCTTGTTCTCAGTGGTAGATTTACTGCAACTTTAGAATTCAAAATGGGACTATGGTTCATTGTTAAAGGCTTGGGTACTTTACTGAGTGGCTGAACGTAATAGCACGTCCTAGCAGACAAGTAGGAGCACTTCAGACTGCTCAAGAAGTACACTGTCTTGCCTGTGTGCTGGTCTTTGAAATACAGTGAACACTTGTGCGAACCGTTGCCAGGGCATGCTTCAAACACTTCTACGTGCTCTGCTTTTTCATTTAGGAGTTGTAACCATGCTTTAAGATGCTCAATACTTGACTGAATGTCTGAAGCTATTACTTTTCAATGTTCACATTCAATTTGTAAGGTACATTATTTGAACACGACTATGCAGTGGATTATACATGTACACACACACTTTGTTTGCTTTGTTTTCATCAAAATCATGGGGGGGGGGGCTGCCCCCCCCCCCTCTTGGAATGTCGGATAACATTTTTATGTGCAGTAGCAATAAGCTACACTGATTGATTTGCACACTCAGGTCCCGCATATCCATGTGAAACAGCCTTCAGGATTGCCAGCCAACTTTGCATGTTACACACTGTTGACTAATTGTGCTATTCATGTCACGGCAGTGAAAGAAAGGCTGTCTGTGCTGGCTGCCTGCGCTGCAGTAATTTTAAAAGATGTACTACCAACATGCCCAACTTGCCACTTTAATCAAAAGGAGCCTACCATATATATTGTGAGCTCATAAGTGGCAGAAAACTGGGATGGTTAAGTAAATAGGCATATTGTTGTCTGGTCTCCTCTTTTGTCCATGTCCTTTTGCACTGTTAACCATAGACGTAATCGAACTCGCCCAATTTTAATTCCTTAAACAAAAACTAGATATGTACTTTCGCCACTACAAATACTAACATATATGTCCGAAGTGACTTTTGAGAACTTCAGTCACGTACAATCTACATATATATCTCTGGCCTTTCATAAGTAGCCTCTTTCATTTTTTTCGATAATGGCTTATGTAGTGTGTTCTGCACATGGAACATAATTGGTCAATCATCGTACTAGTTGAGCTTCGTTTCCTGCAAAGTGCGTTATGAAACTCTAGGTAGTGTGACAGCCTTTTGTACCAGTTTAGTGAGAGGCGAATCTTCGTGCGCCATCTGTGACTGCATGTGTGTGCAGTTAATATAGAAATTACAAAATACAGTATTAGAGATGAGCAATACGGAAACTTGCCTGAAACCTGGAAGATATTCCAGAGATGCTGGCTACTGCTAGGCGACTGAGAAGTCGAGGGTGGCTCAGTTGTTGTCGTGGTCGTCGTCGTAGGTGGCGGTGGCGTTGTCTCTTCGTAACTGCCCGATTCTTCCGTGCTGTACAAGTGAGAGTACCTATCATGCTGCTCTTGTGGGACTGGACGTCTCTGCAGGAGGTAGGGTTTTAGTGTTGGCGAGTTCTTGAGGAAAAAGGAAGATGTTGTGGGCCACGGGGACGTGCTTTTCCGGCTTGTATGCCCGGGCTGCTGAGCGGTACCATGTGGACCTGTGAAACCTGCATGTCTTGTCGGATTCCTCGCCGACCAAACGTTCACGGTGTACTGCTGGACTAGGTTATCAGGTGAAGGCGTCGTCTCGGGATCTGGAGGAAAGTAGACGTCCTCTGGACCTGCATAATTGAAACCGTCCTTTGCTACCCGCCACTTTTTTTTTCTGAAATAACTTGTGCGTCTTTGAAGGAGTGCCCAAATTATGTCTACATTTCTTTTCTTTAGTGCACAACCAAGATGCTGGCAAGCTGGCTTGTTCAGTGTTCTCGACACGGTGCTGCAATGAACGCAAGCATTAAATGAAGCAGTTTAGTGTATATTTCTCTCCACCTGTTATCTGCTCATGCTGTTCTGCGCATGCAGCAAGAAAGTTCCAGCCAACTACTTGGACAAAGACAGAAAGAGATATGACACACTGCTGGACTAGCAACTGAATGTTTATTGAAAGTTTTCTTTCATATTTATAGCAGTTGTTAGCGACTGCATTGCTCACTGATTACCAGATTGTTTATTTCTGCACATGAATCTCTTTTTCTTCTTCTGTTAGTAGTACTGATG
The DNA here is from genome assembly GCF_013339695.2 of Rhipicephalus sanguineus. Lineage (NCBI taxonomy): Eukaryota > Metazoa > Arthropoda > Arachnida > Ixodida > Ixodidae > Rhipicephalus > Rhipicephalus sanguineus. The sequence goes on from NC_051179.1 coordinate 52,761,611, forward strand.
CGATTTCACGACATCAAGATTTTAGCAAGAAGTAAAGACAAGCTGACACGCTAAATTTTAGAAGCTATACCCATCAACAAAAGTGGACAATCATGCATCAGTGCTCCATCCATACTACTAAAAGAAAAAAGATTCATGCGCAGAAATAAACAAACTGGTAATCAGTGAGCAATGCATTCACTAACAACTGTTGTAAATAAGAACGAAAACTTTCAATAAACATTCATTCGCTAGTCAAGCGGTGTGTCGTATGTTTTTGTGTCCTCATCCAAGTAGTTGGCTGGAACGCCCCTTTGCCACAAGTGTGTTAATAAATTTAAGGCAGCATTTCTTGGTGCTATGTAAGCTAACGTACAGTGGTTTGCTGAACTGGCAGCGAGGTCTGCAAAACGGTATCAAGGTTGGGCATGATAATCGTGTACTGCAATCGTGCTGTAGTCATCAATGGTAACTCAAGAGTGAAATTTAAAACCAGTTGCTGAAGATGGTGTAGACTACAAGCTAATTTAATTCGCGGGCACAGATCATGGTGACATCACAATATCTTTGTTAGAGCAAATGAAGCAAGCGATGCACACTTTGTGGAACTGGAGAACTCTACGTGCCTTGGAACTATCAGCTAGTGGTGGCTGCTGTGTTCAATACCAAGACAGCTTGTAACACGCCATGTTGATATCGAAGAAAAGAAAAGTGTAAAGCAACACCTTTGCCCACAAGCATCATGCTGTTGACTGATTGCTGCAAATGAAAGTTTTGCACGATGACCAGATTGTGCACTGAGCACCAGCTAGCGTCTGATCAGCATACAGATGTTGCAGATGCAATTGGAAGTGCACACGGTAGCACCATATCGTGTCTTACAACAGTGATTTGTGGACTAGATGATCATGACATTGTTTCCTGTCACTCATCCTTGTCACACTCTATCAATTCAAGAAAGGAGCTGAAATCTCCCTTTGTCATTGGGACTACACTTAGGGTTAAAGAAGCATTAGAGACAAACTAGAGAAAACCTGGCATCTGCTTGCCAGAAGAGGGTGAGCTCCCTGTGGGAAAAATTGTCTAGGGTTTGATGAAACATCCTCTAATGGGGGCATACATTTTGTTGAAAATAAGTTAACTTGCCAGACAAGACAAAGCAAGCTAAAAAACTGAGTGGATACTGTTTTGGGACTTATGCAACTTCCTTTTCGCAGGCATGAAAAAACTTGGGCTGTCTTTTGTATATGAGGTACAGCACTTCTTTTCAGGCATGGCATAACTTCCTTAGAGGACCAGGCCAGCATGTGTTCCTGCGATGTCTCTTATTTTATTATTGTTGTTTTTTAAGGTGGCAAGCTACTGCATGAAAGTGTTTTGACCAGAAAGAAGCTCATCAAAAGATTCGGCCTTTGCGTGGGCTCCTATATATCTTTTGCACGGCTTATGATACAGTACTATGGTACTGGTACTATCACAAGCTGGAGGCCATACTATTAGCGAGAGACTGTCATTTTTCACCACCGCAAGGCGTCATTGTCTTGTCAGTGAGGATAATTCTCCTCGTTTGGTAGCTTGTCACAAACAAATGTGTAAATGTTGTTGCCCTGATGATAAAAGTTTTCTCATCATTTAAACAATGATTTCGGCAGCATTTGTCGTTTTACCACTGATGGTAACCTAATGCTTTTTATTCCTGTGAATCTCTTACTTTGAGCTAAGCTATGTTGTTTGCATTTAATACTAGTACAGAGAGGAAACCCACATTGTATCAGACTGCATGCTCAGGCTGCAGAAATATTCAACTTTCTCTCGAATACTGAAGTCCTAAATTCTTGGTGCCAGCTTATCAACAGTAACGTACAACTGAGATGTTCACGCCAGCATTGTGTAGGGAGTGGGTAGGTTCATTCATGTGTACAAAAAGTACCTCAGTGTTCCTTCAATCACCTCAGCATCAACACCCGTGCCTCTTTTTCTGTCATTGTTAAAATGCAAGACTGACAAGCCTGACCTCACTTAAGATAACCGGTGGTTTATAAGACTGGCATGAGGAAACGAAAGAGAACGCGAGGCACTGATGGTGAAAACTAAGGGGACGATTTAATTAAAGCCGTGTGTGTCCACGTGTGTCTTCTTTTGTCCTGTCCATTCGCACTACGAAGAAGTGTCCCCTCAACACCGTCAGCCTCGAAATGCACTTCACTGCGTTACTTACGGCAAGTGTACTTTGGGCAGCAGAATCCAGGGACGGCTTCGCTGATGCATGCTGGTGAAGGAGGCAGTGGGCAGTTCTTCTGCTGGCAGAGCTCCCGTCCATAGTAGCAGCGGCACAGCTCGCAGGGGTTCCCTTTCTTGATCATTTCACCATTGACGTACAAATGACCACCCACGAAGCAGTTGTCTGAAGAAAGAACAAAAAGAAACAGAAAGCGCGAGTGAGAATTGTATGGCCATGAGAGCTGTGAAGTGTCACAAATGTCAGTTTTACCAAGAATGGAGCTTTTGTGAGAAAGAAAAATAGACAGCCTAGGCACTGCGGCTATGAAATTTTGGTACCATCTCCTGTTATGTCTACCACTGTGGTAGCTCCTGAGCGTGAGGGCTTGAGTGCAATTCCCAGTCACAGCGGCCACATTTTGATGGAGGCCAAATGCGGAAACATCCATGTACTTAGCCCTGAGCCCATGTTAAAGAACCTGACAGGCTAGAAGTTAATTTCAAGTCTCCTGCTACTGCGTGCTTCGTAATCGTATTGTGGTTTCGACATGTAAAACCAGACAATGCATTCTTATTGCTAAATTGCTTTGAATTCATGGTAATGTAGACAATGAATACATTGCACTTTGAAAGAATGTTATGTACAGAGTTCACTTATGCTCTGCTGCATTGCATTGCAACAGTGTTGTAGCAGTGTGGTGCGTATTTTACACCAGCTTCCAGCTCAAAGGAGGCAGTAGCATTCAGCATTACATGCCCTTTAGAGTCACTAGTGCAGGTTACATGCATAAGTTGTATTTGTAATGTTACTAACAGCGCAAAAAAGGATGAAGGACCAGGAAGAAACACAGACAAGCACTTCCTGGTCCTTCGTCCTTTTTTGCGCTGTTAGTAACATTATCGATCACCAACTTGCCCAATGAATTGCTCTCTTAAGTTGTATCTTAAGTTGTAAGTGTAAGTCATCTACTGGCGTAACTGAGATGTGGCATATTTTCTAGACGGGGAATGAGAAGCACAGGTTGATTCACTGAGTGCCTTTTGTGTCATTTATTCTGAATGGAGCGACAAAATAGTGATAGAATAAGAATTAACTGATAGTATGAGAATGTACGCTAGCATTATGCAAGCATACATCATGCATACACTACCTTTTCATAATTTATCACTACAACTGCAGTGCAGAGCCAATTTTAGACTTGCATGTTTTTTCACTTTCATGTGCATGTAAAAGCATTTGTGAACTATGAATAAGACACTAAGAAGAAAACTTAAGCTGAATGCATAATGAGAGCGTTGCAACTGCAGAAGGAATACTACTCTGTGAAAACACACTAACAACACAACTGCTGCACTGAATTGCTTATATGCTCTCTCAGATTTACACACTTGTGGGTGTAGCTCACCTTCCACTGTGTCTCTGGGATCGGTGTTCACTATTCTGTGGTAGGCACCTGTATTGTTGTTGATCATAGAAGGCTGCGTTGGAATCGCCGGCCTGAATATGGCATCTTCTGCAAGGAATGGTACAATTCTAAATGTGGAATGAAGCTCCGGCTTTTCTGGATGCTCGACTGTCTCACTCGACGCAACAGTTGGCAGCTGCTTGGTCTGTATGGTGAGGGAAGCCTGCGACTCGTAGCTTTCTGTTGATGACAAGGTGCCACTGCTTGTCACGTTGTGCCCATTATATTCGGCATAGTGTTGTTTTGCATAGGAAGAATCCTCTGTCGAGGATCCCATCGGTGCCCACGGTGCAGTATCCACAGGTGGCTCTGTCGTCGACGTAGTGCCGTGCTTGCTTGTGCCATTCTTATCCAACAGCACTAAGGAGAACACTTTAAACGAGTTGCTCGGCGTTACCTTGACAGTCATTATGCCTTGTTTCGAAAAGTCTATGTTTGGAGCTGTGATGACTTCGGGTTCGTCGCTCTTGTGAGCCTTTATGATGTCTGAAATCACCTGCGTTAGCTCGGCGGGTGACTTGGCCTTGTCTCCCGAGTGTTGGATTCCCTTGTAGAGACTTCCGGAAGAAATCGCTCGACTCTCGGCCTGACCCTGGAGAGGCATGTCCTGGAGATCCGTGACTCCGCCGTCCATTTGGTGCTCCGGATAGACGCTCACGATAATGCCGTCTTCTTCAACGTTGCGATACTTGGACTGGTTGCTGCTGTCCACGGAGACGTTAAGCGTGTTGCCGACCCTCACCTTGATTACGCTTGTTGTGAAGCCAACTTCTTCGGCGGGCTTCTCGGGTGATATTTTTTTGGTTATTTCATTGCTGGAATATGTTGCATTGTCCACTTCTGCTGGTTCTGCAGTAGGTGACGTTTGGTTGAAGAACATCAGTTTCCATATGTTGGTTTCTGTCGTGTTGCTGGCTTCAGTTGGCTTTATGGTGGACGCAGACCGATTAAAGTACATCAATTCCCAGATGTTGTAGTCTGGTTTTGCTGTTGTTTTGGAGCCCGGCAGTGGTTCTGGAGCCTCCCTTGTGGTGTGGCTCTCATTGGAAATGGGTGATGCATCCACGACAGTGGACGTACGATGCACAAACACCGTTGTCCCCGATGTCGTCATAGTGCCGAGTTTTGCATCACTACCTGCAGTAGTCGGGATCGTTGAAGGCCTTCGAGTTGTTGTAGTGTACTTGCGCACATCGTAATAAATCGGTGTCAGCTCCAAGGGATGTATACTTATGTGAGGACGTTTACCTTGTTCATGCTTTGTGTCATTTTGATGAGACAGAATGCTTTCCACTGTGCTCTCCACTGTGGAGTTTTTAGCTGGGACCACTATGAGTGACTTATTAGTAGATGGCATGTCTGTGTCTAATGAACTGGCAGGCTCGTAATGAACCTCTGCAGTGGTGCTGACTTGCGTGTGCATTTGTGAAATGAGTTCGTCTGAGCTCTCCTCCCTGAATGAGGGTGGTTTCCCATAGAGAGGCTTCAGGCTGCCAGCTTCGCCTATGCTGGACTCTGCCGTCGGCCTGTGGTAAGCCGGCACCATTCCATACACTGGCTGAAGTGTGTCGTTTTCTTTCACCGGATAGCGAGCTTCTATTACAGATGCTCCGATGGAAGTTGCGTTGTAAATGTGTGCTTGACTGTAAACTGGGCTCAGCTGGTCTGTATGGAGGTTTACATCACCAGACTCTTTCTTGTCGTCTTTGCCGGGAAAGAACACACGGTCTATAAGGTCCGAAAACTGGAGCCCTTCTTGTGGCATTGCAGGTGGACTTCTGCTTACCGAATCCAGGGGTGGCACTTGTTGTCCAAGTCTGTCCGCATTGTCAATATCTTGCTGCAGGTGTTTTGTTGTCGAATCGTTTAGATGAGCTGTTTCTCGATACAGCAGGGACAGTGAGGGAAGTGCTGTGTCATTTGCTTCTGCTTTACTCTCGTTTACAACTTTCTTTCCAGTGTTCATCTGTGGGAATGCAGGTCTGTAGACGGCTGTTCTTTTCTCTCCAAAAGTCTCTGTTGAGGCTTTTGTCTGCTCTTCAATATGGAGCCTCCAGTGCCCATTTCAGTCATTGGATTTGGCGAATGAAGACTCGAATGGTGGTCGGGTGCTAATGCTCTGTTTATCATTGTTAGTGGCTAGGAAAACAGGTTGTCTTTCTCTCGTTATTGGTGTTGGAGCAAACCTCGTAACTGGCATTACGGTGGTAGTGTGACTAGGCAGCTCCATATGCGAGGCTGCAGTGGTCTTGTCTGTTTCAACTTCACTTTCAAACAGAGGGGTCTCTTGCGTTGTGGGCGGCCTATACGCAGGTTGGGGCACTGAATTGTAATCCAGTGTGTCATCCGACTTTCTTGGCAAGAGCTGGCTGTCCATATGACCATCATTTGACGAAGCTTGGGGATGGTTGATGCTTTTGTCAGCTCCATCTACCTGGTAGTCAATATCTTTGCGCACTTGTGTCTTATCTGAAAAAATAAAAGACGACTCTGATGATTTTACACATCATCACACACTTAGCAAATTTTATGAACACTTAGCCAGATTTCTTTAATATCCATTTCTCTTTTGATGCTGCATATAACAACATGCTCCTATACCAATTATCTCAATGACAGCTGTTCAAGAATCAGTCACTTGGGTCAAGGCTTAATAACATATTGCTATTTGTGACTATTCAAATGGCCTCATGAATTGTTCAATAAATGCATATGCACCCCATTCTGAATGACAACGCAAAAAGCACTGAAATAGGTGCCACTTAGCATGCTGTAGGCCACTTGCAACCTTTCCCTCTGAGGAAAAGAGCAAGCTTTCTTATTTAAGTCATGAAATGCCAGCAGTAGCCATGATGCATTGTTTTAGTATGCTTCAGGCCAGTTCTGATAATTTATCTATATACCGTAAGCCCTTGATACCACACAGATTATGCAGGAAAGCGAAGCTTATATACAGCCATACTTGGCGAATATGAGAACTTCAGAATTCAGTGCAAACTTCACCCTACAAAACTACAGAGCCCCAACTCCTGACCTCTGTAAGAGGGTTATGTCAAATGGAGTCTAATCACAGCTGCTTTAGTGTTTTTTTCCATGACAATATAAATGTTGTGGCTGTTGGATATAAAAATGTGTTTTTACAGTCTAAAGAGTTATTTTTGGCTGAACCCCACTATTAGGATCTCCTGTAAAATTTCCCAGGGTATTCAAGTGTCATCCTAAAATGAGCAACAGAAAGGCAGCTCCATATTGTAAAATGAACTGTATTGAACATGCAAAAGCACGTGACGTCATGGGAATTAGTGAACTTAATTGACTCTATGTCAGTGTAGTCTTACAGTCAGTTACAAACTAAGAAAACTTACTAGCATAGCTGTCCACTATAGGCACAACTACCTTCTGCTAGAAGATGTCGCACTCCTTATTTTAATCCATCATCGGTGTCTCGCGGATATCAAACACGTGCGCAAGAAAAGCAACGCACACAAACAGCATGACTTACTGCATATATATTCAGTAGGACAGCAGTGTCCCTGTGGGATGACGGGTTCACAGTCCAATGCAACAGGTGGACACTCTATTCGTTGACACAGTGGTCCACGTGGTGAACAGAAGCAGGTCTCGCAGTCCTTCGTGCCAGGTATTGACTCACCTACCCGATACAGCTTGCCCTTCTTCCAGCAGCCTGTGTTCAGAAAAAAGTGATTAGAAGTAACAATTAAAACCCAAGAACAGTTAAACACATTGTTTGGAAGAGGTGAACTCGGTGCAGTGTAGTCCACTATCTTGACTAACGTGGCCAACGACATTGCGGCTCCATTTACAAATGATGTGTCACAGCAGCCTAGGCACACGAGAACATTCCTAATGTGAACGATTCATTAAGACTCGGAATAATGTTTTGCAAGCTGTAGTCCATAGAGTCCAAAGTGTTCCACGAGCTAATGCTAATCTAGAAGCACCAAACCAATGCATTCCAGCTGTATATCGAACGAAAGAATAAGTGAGGCCGCTGGTAACACTGCTGTGGCAATCAAGATACTGAGAAAAATGAAACTGCAAACAAAAACACAGTTTTGTCGCAAGAGTGAAGCAATGAATGCGATAGCAACAAATTGTAATGTTATAGGAAGTAAGGCTAGCAGCTTAATCCTGTAGCATGTGACCTGGCATAACTCAACAAAATGCTGCCATAAGGAAACGGTAGACTAAATTGCCATGTGAAATATTTGAGGCAGGCCTACAGAATGCGGAAGGCAGGCCGTAACAGCATTAGTCGGCCCTCAATCGTCCTCCAGGATAAGGAAATTTCGTTTTTAGACTAATGTAATCGTTGAAAGTGCAATGTTAAGATCAGTTTTCCTTGTCTCTAACCAAGAGTGTCATCATGAGGTTTTTTTTTTTTGTGCCTTGTAAGAGCATGCGGAGATAATAGTATTTTAAGGTGTTCTTTCAATAAAATTTTCAGCTGAAAGTCGGCGCTCGTGTTGTCTCCACTCTTTCTTAGCCCACGTTCATTTTGCACTGTTCTGCTTATACCCGCTATGAATCTTTACCAACTCGCCCACTTTTCAATCCTATTAATTGTCCTCTGTGTCATGACCACGCATTGTAGGCTCTCTGCGGTGCAGGCCGCTTATGCGATGCTTTCGCGCCTTCTGCTCTAGCATTGCAGAGCAGGCTACTGCTGAGCAGGGGCTCTATAACGTTAGATCACTCTGTCATACTTTTATTTTGCTCTGACTGGCCTGACATTTGAATCATCGACGACAAAAATATGGGTGGGAACCAGCTAACGTTATATGGACCCATCAAACCTCTTCCTGTTTAAAGAAATTCATTGTCTTTCATTGAAAAGGAATAGCCTCGCCCCTGCTTTATAAACTGTTGGGACCCGATGAGTGTGCAGAAGGGTTGAGTGTTTTAGTTTGGCCGAACTGGAAGCGCTAAAAAAGGTTTCCGCTTTATTCTCAGATCAACCTGCTTAGCCTTGCTTATCATATGGTAGCTTGCAGTGATCGCGGTGGCTTGCAACAAGGCGACGAATAAGGCAGTGGGCTCAAGCACATTCGAAAGCCCAGCTTTCAAGCTTGAACCGCAACTTCATCTACTGGACCAGGGAGATAGATGGTCAAGGTCCATGGTTTTCTCGACTGAGACTGAACTGACAGCCGGGCTAGTTGGTCTAGATTAATCTTTAACTGACTTTTACAGCACAAAACACAACTCGTACGGCAAAGAAGCACATGCGTGCAGCGTTGTTTATTTCTCTCTCTCTCCCTTTCTCTCTCTCAGCAACAATGAGTTCTAAGAGTTGTTACACACACAAAAAGCTCAGAATCATTAGACTACAACTGAAAATATATATTATACTCATACGAATCCATCTCGCCAGCTGCTATAAATAGTTGCTGCAATTCGATTGGCGGGCAGCCTTCTTGAATTATGTTAAGAAGGAGGCACAGTCCAGCTTTTCCAAAAAAAGGTTTAGGTATTTTTCAACATTTGAATGCTGTTTAGTTTGCACACATCATTTTAATGTCACGAGATTTCAAAGATTTGTGACGTCGTGTAACAAGCAGGCGATTTTAGGGCACACCGAAAATTTTTGACGAATGCCAAATAACCAATGGCCAACAATATGCCATATTGAAAATAGATTATTTTCTAATTTTTATGTAGTCGTGCATAAGTACACAATTAATCATTTTCGTGTCATTTGTTGCATCGCATTACCAGCTGGTGCTGTGTCCATGAGCCAGAAAATTTCGCCCAATAAAAAACAGCTAACGACCAATTCGACAAGAGACAATGCGGGTTAACTTAAGGTTATAATCGTCCACATTTATTTCAAAGAAAATTTGCGGCTACACCGTTTGCATTGGCGTATTTACTTGGAAGTGTTGGAGGAAACCTCCAAGCAATGTTGCATATACAAATACGATGAGTATAAACAAAGTACTGACGCCTCAATACGACAATTTCTTAATTTTTTGAAGAAAAATTGTGGTTTACAGGTTAACAATAATAATCATAATAATAATTACCAAGTGCTATAATCAGTATTTCGACTAGGAGCAAAGTAAAATATACTATATGCAAACCTGAATATGTGCAAGATATTGTATTTATTTATTTATTTATTTATTTATTTATTTATTTATTTATTTATTTCAGTACCTTCAGGGCCCGAAGGCATTACAGAAGGGAGTGGGTACAATATACACAAAATGAAGATAACAAAAAAAAGGCTGCTAGGAGTATACAATGCTTTCAACAGCAGCCTTAAAAGCAGTGACATTGGTCGGTTGGGCAATGGAGGTGGGCAAGTGGTTCCACTCGTTCGAGGTAATGGGAATAAAAGAATCATGAAAAAATTTGGTACGTGAGAAAGGAATGTGTACTTTGTGTGGGTGGTCAGACCTATGAGATATGTAGTGTGGTTTCGAAAGAAGGTCTTGTTTTAATTTTGCATTGTGGAAAACTTTATAAAAAAGAACAAGGCGAGACACTTTTCTGCGTGTACAAAGAAGTGGAAGGCCCAAATCTGCTTTCATAGATGATACGCTAGATGTGTGTGCATAGTCTGAGAGAATGAAACGCACACTACGATTTTGGACTGATTCCATGGTTTGGACGAGAGTGCTAGTGCCGGGATCCCAAACCGCGCCAGCATACTCGAGCTTCGGACAAACAAGTGTTTTATATAAAGTGAGCTTTATAGTAGTGGGTGCCCTCGAAAAGTTTCTTCGTAGATAGCCAGGAGTGCGATTGGCATTGTTAGTTATATAGGCGACATGAGTGTGCCATGTAAGATCTCAGGTAAATTTTGCACCGAGATACTTATAACATGAAACAATTTCTAAAGCACTATGGTTAATTATGTATTCAGGAACATCAACAGAACTAGAGTTACGGGAAACTCGCATCACCTTACATTTGTTAGCGTTTAGTCGCATGTTCCGTCTCGTGCACCAGGAAGAAACCTCATTAAGATCTTATTGCAGGATATTGACGTCAATATTAGTGGAAATGTTTCTATAAATAACACAGTCACCAGCAAATAATTTAATTGATAAATGAATTGTATTGGACAGGTCATTAATGTAACCAAGAAAGAGTAGAGGGCCCAAAACTGAGCCCTGAGGCAGACCCAAACTAACAGGATCGAGACTCTGGTGAATTGTTATTGTTGGCGGTGACAAACTGTGTTCGGTTAGCGAGAAACTATTCAATCCACCTCAGTATATTGAGGTCAGTGCTTAATTTACTTAACTTAAAACAGAGTAACTGGTGAGAAACAAGATCGAAAGCTTTAGAAAACTCCAAAAGTATACAGTCAATGATTAGTCCGCTATCTAATGCCACAAAAAGGTCATGTGTAAAAGAAACCAGTTGTGTTTCACAAGAAAAGTTTTTACGGAATCAATGTTGATAAGGAGCGAAGAATGAATTCGTATCTAGGAAGGCTATGAGATGGGAAAAAATTATATGTTATAAAAGCTTACAAGGCACACTGGTGAGAGATATCGGTCGGTAATTCAAAGGAGACTGTGCGTCTCCAGATCTAAACAATGGTACCACCTTGCCCACCTTCCAATCATGTGGTAAAGAACAGGATTCTAAGGATTGTGAAAACAGTTTTGACAAAAAGATAGAAGAATAAACATCGGTACTTTTCAAAAACTTTGGAGTGATGCTGTCCACTCCGCAAGAGGAAGACAAGTTGAGACCACGAATTAGCTTCTGTACACCATTAAAGTCAATAACAACATGGTCCATAATGGAGAAATTACGTTCAGTAATGTAGGGAAAGGAAACAGCTGATGATAAAAAGGTCTGTGCAAACATCATTGAGCACCGAACAACACTCAGAACTCGGAATTGCTACACCGTTGTTGTCACTTAAAGATGTTGTATTCTGTTTATGACCACCTAGAACATACATTCCAGAACTTTTTCGCGTTTGTTACAAGTAATAAGGGAAGGGTGTTTTTATAGAACGTTTCTTTCTCAGCTGCCGCCTTGTACTGTAGTACATTCGACATAAGTGCACCATTGATCAACTTCGTTCATTACTCTGTTTGGCTTTTTTAAATGCACGCTTCTTCCTATTTCAGCACGCGATTTAACGAAGAATAAACCACGAAGTCCGGTAGTTGCCTGAAATAGCACGCAATGGGATGTGTCTGTCAACCAAACTTGCAACTTTATTTTTAAAAATATTCCAGTTAGTTTCCACAAAGCGTTCTTTACAACAATGCCTCCGTGACTAGATGCCCGCCGCATGTGCCGATAAACCCGGTTCCGTACCCTCTCCCTCTTTTTTTATACCTAAAGGCAGCATGGGCAGCATATACAGTAACTCTATCTTGGAGGTGCCAGGCGCGGCGCGCGGCGGTACTGTCGCGGAGCAGACGACGTCGTCTGCTGCCGTAAGCGCGTTGCGCGCAGCCGAGCAGACGACAGGCTCTGCGACGCGCTTTTTGTTTGTTTGTTTGTCTGAATGTTGGAATAAAGAAACAAAACATCGATTTGTGGGAAAAAAGGCTGGAAAACACGTTATTAAGCTTTTTCAATAACTATCCATTGCGTCGTGTGCATCATTTTGACTTGGCAGACGTACTTCATCGCAGCATTTTGAGTCTTGAATGCCGGTGCTTAACGCTAGAAGTTCTTGCGCTCCTAAATGTGAACCATCCGCGGCTGTGTCCAGCAAAGACGACATTGATCATGCCTCATTGCTGCGTGCCGAAATGTAAGCCGAGCACTAAGCACCGCCAACCCGGCGTATCCTTTCATGAATCTTCAGTGGACATCAGTTTGCGCGAAAAATGTCTTCAGGCTATTGCTAGGGACAACTGGGTGCCGACGCTGACCTCATCCTGCTCGGTTGTGTGTAGCCTGCACTTCGAAGAATGCGACTTCAAAAGAAACTGCCACATACGACGGCGACTGAAGACCGGAGCGGTGCCCCAAAATGCGCATGAAGTTAACTTCACCTGTCGTGGTCCATGCGATCATTGAACTTTGTTGTGTTGACCAAACACAGCACTTTTCTGCGAATCAAGCTGTAAATAAGTGTTTTGTCGTCGAAGCAAGGCGCCCAGGCAGAGGCAACGAGCGACTGCCGCACTGTTTAGAAGCTTAGCCATGCATCTCTTGAACTTTGGTGTGGTGCCGTGGTGAAGGACCTACCATCACAAGCTGAAAGGTAAGATCCAAGTTTATTCTAACATGCGCGTGCCGACTGTATATGTGTCATCGCGCATGTCGCTGAAAAGCCTTTATGCGCTGTTTTTCCCAAACGAATTCGTTCGCGGCATCGTAGAAAAAAAAAAATCTTGAACAATGACGCAATGTTGATAAAATGCATAAAACGGTTTCTCTGCTGGCTCCGCGCAACATGATCGTAACAATACGCGGCATACAGTCGTGATCAGGAAACTGATGAAAGGCCGGCAGTGAGAAAAAGGGCCCACACACACACACACACACACACACACGCGCGCGCGCGCGCGCACGCACGCACGCACGCACGCACGCACACACACACACACACACACACATACACACACACACACTTAATTGTTAGATGTGCACTCGATCATCTCTCAGTATCTTACTGTATGTCCAACACGTGCGCATGATATTTGTTTTGCCACACATGTTGCCCAAATCTCGCGTGTTTCTCTGTCACAACTTAATAAGTGTTGCTTTACTTTTAATATTTCACGTGCGACGGCTTCTTGTTTGTATTTTGAGTTACAGCACTTATCTTGTCACTCGAGGTGGCATATCAAAATATATTGTCACTAATTGTGGCGTTTTTCTTGTAATCACCATTCTGATTGATACTGCGATTTCTGTGGCCCTTAAAAGCGGCATATGCCTGGTATATTTTTCATTCTCTGACGAAGGCCGTGCCACGGCCGAAACGTTAGGCATAAAGTATTGCTTTCTCGTACGTGCACCGCGTTGTTTTCCTATACTTACCGGACCCACTGAACTTTCCCACTTAATATATATATATATATATATATATATATATATATATATATATATATAGCAAAAAAGTATACGCTTCTAAAAAACTGTTAATTTGTCGACGTTTCGATCGGAGGCCGGTCTCCGATCGAAACGTCCGACAAATAAACAGTTTTTTAGAAGCTTATACCTTTTTCCTAATTATTTTACGGCAACCGAAGACAGACTCTTCATAATCTCTCTCTCTCTCTCTCTCTCTCTCTATATATATATATATATATATATATATATATATATATATATATATATATATATATATATATATATATATATATATATATATATATATTGTAACGAGAGAAACAGAGACAACGCCTGTTCATTAGGCCGGCTGTTCTATTCTGACCCTCGTTCTTCTCTCCTTCGCGCACCCTGCTCTCGCGCCAGAGTCCCGGTGTCGTTCTTCGTCATTACAATATATATATATATATATATATATATATATAGTGTGTGTGTGTGTTTGTGTGGGAGGCTTGACCCCCCCCCCCCAACTCGTGAACAAGTTGGTACGGGACTGCCCGTGTGACACAGAACTTCCGTTTCATTTTGGGCGGGCTTAAAGGGGTCATGAAGCACCCCTTGGGCTGATTGAAAAAACACATCCTGCGGAAAGCTGACACGGCTATGAACTGCTCTGCCAAATATTACAGTCGTGCGCGCCGCGTAATGGCCACAAGCGGAGCGCGAAGTTGCCGTTTCCCCAGGCACCCTCTTTTCAAACAGAGGCCGGTTCTCACTCTCGTCGGTGGGCGGGGCGTCTGTCCGCTGTACGTCGCAAGAGACATAGCATGCTTATTGGCCGATAGCCGACGTAAATCGAGAGCGGCGTTCGGATCAGATGCGCTTCTTGCCGCGGGGTGCCGCCACTTGCCGGCGCCGCACTCCTCAGTACCAGAGCCGTATATAATATACGGCTCTGCTCAGTACACGGTAGCCGCACTCGCGCAAGCGAATCACAGCGGGAGAGCGATCGCGTTTCATGACGCGCGCTGCCGTAACTTCTTTCCCCCATGCCATCCCTCCCTGTCTAGCTTCCAGTGCGCTCGTCGGCACGAGAAAAGAGAGAAAGCGCTGGGAGAGTGCGCCAAACCCCCGTAACTCTGCTGATTCTTGACGGATTCGAGAAATTTTTGCGGCAATCGATTCGGGAGGCAGTACACTCCGATACTGAGGCCATTAGATCATTACTTGGAAAAGTGGTTCATGACCCCTTTAACTGCTGTGCTTTATGATGTCGCTCTCTAGTGTTAAAGAATAAATATTCGTTTGTAGAGGAGCTCATATGTTTGCCGAACTATGCGCGCTTAATTTGTGCATTGCATGGTACAATGCCGAGTGCTGCTCGAATATAGATGAAGAAAAAAAATGTACTCCAGCCGGTAATATCACAGCTTTCGTTCCTATTACGCAAAATTACAACCAAACCTGAAGGAGCTTAAAGAAAAGACTCGCTATATGCTAATTCGATTTAAGAGATACAGGTCCCGGGTAGTGCGCTTGATAGCGCTTAGTGTTTAACGCATTAATGTGCTTAACCACGTTCTAATGCTGTTCTGCAGTGAAGCTTGTTAAAGCAAATCCGTAAGCATCTACCAAAGCAGCTCTGTCTTAAAGCTCCCCCCGAAACTCTTACGATTTGAACACATACAAATACGCACGAACATAACAAAAAAGGTTAAGGCGCAGCTTCAAAGGAGAGGGAAGAAAGAGAAAAAGATAGACTGTACTGGAAAAGAGTGTACTGCTGGACACGCTTAGCACGTAGGGCGCGTCTCCCACGTAGGGACCGACAGGGACAGGGTTGCCACTCACTTTCGAGTAAATGTCGCCAAATGACGAGCTATATATATATATATATATATATATATATATATATATATATATATATATATATATATATATATATATATATATATATTATGAGACGACGCCCAGTTCGGTAATCGAAAGGTTATATTTCAATGTCCCAAAGCGGCGCAGCCCGCGTGACAAACGAAGATGATGATTACAATGGTTTCTGTACAGATGAAGATGAACTATATAGTCAGCGCTCACACTATTTTCCCCCTTCGCGAAAGCGGGCAGCAGGTTAAGGGTAGGAACGCCGAATATATGGTTTCAGGCGAGAGACATGAGCGATCTCGGTGCTGCGGCGACGACGATCAGTAGCCGCGCTGGCTGGAGCGACGCGATAGTTCACGGCAGATGTCCTTTCCAGCACGGTGTATGGACCGAGATATCTATGAAGAAATTTTTCACAGAGCCCAGGGGTACGAACAGGTGTCCACAGGAGGACTTCGTCGCCTGGACGGAACGAAACAACACGACGTTTCGCGTCAAAACGGACTTTACTCTTGTCCTGAATGGTAGCAGTGTTGGCGCGGGCAATTTCACGGCAGCGGGCGACGCGAGCAGCGAACTCTTCTGGAAGGGACGAAGATGGAACAGAGGGCGTGGATAAAAATGTGGTGTCCAGAACAAAAGTCGGTTCACGGCCAAACACGAGGAAAAACGGGCTGTAATTCGTCGTGCGTTGTGTGGCAGTATTATATGCAAACGTGACGAAAGGGAGTACAGTGTCCCAGTTTTTGTGATCTGGCTGAACATACATGGATATCATGTCGGACAAAGTTCGGTGAAAACGCTCTGTAAGACCATTTGTTTGCGGATGATATGCTGATGTGGTCTTATGTACGGTGTTAGAGGCCTGGAGGACTTCAGCAAGAACATGGGAAAGAAATGTCTTGCCACGGTCACTAAGGAGAACACGAGGGGCACCGTGGCGCAAAATAATGGCGCGCAGGACAAAATCGGCTACTTCCGAGGTAGCACCAGAGGGAAGAGCTGCCGTCTCCGCGTAGCGAGTTAAATGGTCCACGGCAGTAACAATCCAGCGGTGACCGGCTGGCGTAAGCGGGAGGGGTCCGTATAAGTCGATGCCCACGAAGTCAAAGGGAGCGGACGGGCACGGCAGAGGTTGTAAAGGGCCTGCGGGAAGAGATGTGGTACGTTTTCGGTGTTGGCATGACGCGCAGGAACCGACGTACTTCGCCACACTTGTTGAGAGGCCAGGCCAAAAGCACCGAGTTTTGATGCGCTCGTAAGTCTTGTGAAAACCCAAGTGGCCAGCTGTCGGGTCGTCGTGCAGGGCTTGTAAAACCTCGAGACGAAGTGAACGAGGGACGACTGGAACCCATTGGTTACCGAGAGGGTGGTAAATGTGCCTACATAACGTTCCATCTCGAAGTTTAAAACGTTCAAGCTGTCGTCTTAAGCGGCTGTTGGGGGCACGGGATAAGCCTGTAAGCCGATCGATGATTGTGCGGCAGTATGTATCTGCATGTTGGAGCGAGGTGAGATCTGTGGATGAAAGAATGTCCACTGAGGCAACGGACTCTTTCGGACTACCGGCCGTCTGCTTGGTCACTTGGCTGGTTGGTGATGAACAGATTGAAGGCGACACTTGGGCGCTTGGCGAGAGCGGGCACCGCGACAAAGCGTCAGCATCTTGGTGTTGCCGACCCGACCTATATGTGACACTATAGTCATACTCTTGCAAACGCAGTACCCAACGGCCAAGGCGTCCCGACAAATTCTTGAGAGACGATAACCAACACAGAGCATGATGGTCAGTGACGATTGTGAAATGCCGGCCGTATAAATAAGGGCGAAACTTTTGTACGGACCACACGACGGCGAGGCATTCTTGTTCGGTGATGCTGTAATTTCGCTCAGCAGGAGAAAGAGTGCGGCTCGCGTAGGCCACGACTTGTTCTTCGGAAGCGTGGTTCCGCTGCAGCAGGACGGCACCGATGCCATGTCCACTTGCGTCAGTGTGTAGGACAGTAGACGCTGCAGGGTCGAAATGCCGAAGCACTGGCCGCGATGTGAGGCATCGCTGGAGAGTGTGAAAAGCGGCTGCGCATTCATCCGACCAGACAAAAGGTGCGCTCGCGGTCAAAAGCTTGTGCAAAGGAGCTGCAATAGTGGCGAAATCACGCACAAAGCGGCGGAAGTACGACGCTAAGCCGAGGAAGCTGCGAAGGTCTTTAGGTGTGGTTGGTGTAGGAAAGTGCAGTACTGCAGCAACTTTGTCGGGATCGGGCTCAATGCCATGCCTGCTGACAACGTGACCTAATACCTTGATGCTGCGGCTGGCAAACCGACACTTCTTAGTGTTTAGCTGGAGACCGGCCTTAGCTAGACAGGTCAGAACTTCGTCTAGCCGTTCCAGGTGCTGTGAGAAGCTGGATGAAAAGATGACGATGTCGTCCAGGTAGCAAAGGCAGGTCTTCCATTTTAATCCACGCAGTACCGTATCTATCATTCGTTCGAATGTGGCTGGGGCATTGCAGAGGCCAAAAGGCATTACATTGAATTCAAAGAGTCCATCAGGTGTGGCAAATGCAGTCTTCTCTTTATCGGACTCGTGCATCGGGATCTGCCAATAACCAGAGCGCAAGTCGAGGCTCGAAAAGTACTCGGCACCTTGTAAAGTATCAAGAGCGTCGTCGATCCGAGGCATAGGATAGACGTCCTTACGAGTAATATTGTTCAGCGCTCTATAATCAACGCAAAATCGCACCGAGCCATCCTTTTTTTTAACGAGCACAACAGGAGAAGACCACGGGCTTGCCGAAGGCCTGATAATGTTGCGTGCGAGCATATCGTTGACTTGTTCTTCTATAACTTTGCGTTCAGAAGCTGATACACGGTAAGGGCGGCGACGAATGACACGAGATCCGTCTGTGTCGATGCGATGAGCGGCCACTGTTGTTTGACCCAGGCCATCGGAACAAACGTCAAAGCAAGCGTTGTGTTTCATTAATATGGTCAGCAAGGCATCAGTCTGGGTCGGATTGAGATCTGTACTCAAAGTGGCCTTTAGAGCACGCGATGAACCTTCCGCGGGCGTACATTGTGGAAATGACGAGTCAGTTGAAACAGTAACGACACATACCGGTGCGTCTTCGGTAATGCTGGCAACAGTAGTCCCCTCTGGCAGCAGTAGGCCTTCTGGCGTCGTGTTGTAGGCGGTGATGCTTGCATAACCACGTGTGAACCGCACTAGACAAGATGCGATGGCGATGCCTCGAGAAATACAGCGCTGGCAAGGTGTAACCACCGCGTCGCCATCTATAACGTCTCGTGACCTGATCGTAAGTACACGTTCTTGCCCTGAAGGCAGGAGAAAATCCGCAGCTGTGACAAGGTTAGGCGGTGAAAAATCGGCAGCAGAAGAAAGCTCAGTGTCCGTAATACGAATGAGAGGTTGACCGCAAGAAATGACAGCCGACGAAGCCGATAGGAAGTCCCAGCCTAAGATTATCTGATGAGCGCATGAAGAAAGCACAGCCAGCTGTACATGATGGCGGACTCCGTCGATGAGAACGCGCGCAGTACACTGTCCGGTCGGGCAAATCGGATTGTCATTAGCGCCGCATAACAGGGGACCGACATAAGGAGTTTGCACTTTCCGTAGACGAAAACACAATTCGCGGTTAATGACTGAAATTGCGGCTCCAGTGTCTACAAGGGCGTCAACACAAACACCTTCCACACAAACAGGCAGTAAATTTGCTGGGCGAGACGGAGGAGTTGTGACGTTTCGACAACGAGCAGTTTCCCCTCCAAAAACTGCAGCTTCTAGTTTTCCGAGTGGCTGTCCAGAGAGATCGGAGCAGGACGCAAGGGTGATGTCGTACGCCGAAATGGTGACGGAGAACGGCGGCGAGGTGAGCGAGAAGGACGAGGCATGGCTTGGGGCAGTGGAGGTGAGGGCGACCGACGTGAGGAGGATGGATACGGTGCTGGAGCGTAGGCATCAGATCTTGGGGCAAAGTCTCTTTCATAAGCAGAATAGCCACGTCGTTCATCCTGCTGACGGCGGCGGCAGAAACGGGATATATGGCCCCGTATGCCACAGTAGAAACA
Source organism: Rhipicephalus sanguineus (assembly GCF_013339695.2). Taxonomy (NCBI): domain Eukaryota; kingdom Metazoa; phylum Arthropoda; class Arachnida; order Ixodida; family Ixodidae; genus Rhipicephalus; species Rhipicephalus sanguineus. The sequence goes on from NC_051179.1 coordinate 52,781,257, forward strand.
GACGGGGCGCGAAGGACGCCAGGTAGAGTAGTGTGGTTGCCCTTGTGCCTGTGCTGCCATCGAAGCCAAATGGTCGCACGGAACGTCCGCAGGCGCAGATGACATTGGTGCAGGGGCCCGTGATGCAACTTCTGCGTACGAAGGCATGCGAAAAGGTACAGGAGACGGGGCACGTGCGACGCTTGTCATCGATGCCAGTTCGTCCTTGATAATTTCACGCAGGTTGGGAGGAGGAGAGCGGACAGGCGAAGTGGCTGTGTTGCCCGGAACAAGACCGTGAAGTTCCTCTCTGACAATGGTGCGGATCAGGGCTCGCAATTCTTGTTCTCCAACAAAGCGAGCGTCAGAGGAGGCGTGTGGAAGGCGCATGGAATAGAGCACGTCCAGGCGTTGGCATGTGGTGATTATGTCCTGAACTGTATTTGGGCTCTGAATGACGAGAGCATTGAAGGCCACAGAGTTCACGCCTTTCAGTATGTGACGGATGCGATCGGCCTCCGTCATGTCACTCTGGGCACGGCGACAGAGAGCCAGAACGTCTTCAATATACGACGTATATGATTCGTCGGGCCCTTGGATGCGGGTTGCGAGCTTCTGTTTGGCTACCTCAGAGCGTCCTGCAGATGTACCAAATATCTGACGGAGTTGCGCCGTGAAGGCCGCCCAATCAGGAAAGTCACTTTCATGGTTGTGGAACCAGGTTTTAGCCACTTCCCTGAGGTAAAAAGGAACGTAGCGTAGTTTGTGGGCCTCGTCCCAATAATTACAAACACTGGTTCTGTCATAATTGTCGAGCCACTCCTCGACGTCTTCACCGCGAAGGCCGGAAAATACCGGAGGGTCTCGCTGCGACGTACTCACTGTGTAGTTAGGCCCAACTGGCGGAGCAGAAGCGGTTGCGGCAGCGGAGGCGTTGTTTTGTGCCATCACAGTCGTTTGCGAGCACAACCGTCGACCATACCGGAGCTCCAGGGGTGACCGGTAGAGCAAGAGGACGTGGGAACCACAGCACTCTCCACCACTTATGAGACGACGCCCAGTTCGGTAATCGAAAGGTTATATTTCAATGTCCCAAAGCGGCGCAGCCCGCGTGACAAACGAAGATGATGATTACAATGGTTTCACAATATATATATATCACAATATATATATATATTGTGATTATATATATATATATTATATTATATATATATATATATATATATATATATATTATATATATATATATATATATATATATATATATATATATATATATATATATATATATATATATTGTCGCGGGCGAAACAAGACAGAGAACCAGGAGCCGACGTCTGCCCCAGAACCAGAGCAGCAAAAACGTTCTCTTCTTCTTCACACCCAAACGTGTATGTGCCACAGTGGGATGGTATGTGTTATTACCCCCTCTCCCAAAGAAGCATCGTCTCGATGCTGTACATGAGGGCAAAAGAAAAGTGAAGAAGGATACTATACAAGCGAAATAAACGTGTCGTAACACAAAAGAACGTAGTCTGCTGCTGTCAAACTATGAGTCAAATAACAGCAAAGAACAAAACGAAAAAGAGAAAACAAGGGGACACACACTAAGGCGTCAATGAAGTCAATGGCACTCCACAGTCGAGTCACAGCGGGAAAAGTACGGTTTCAGCCTGGAAACATGAATGACTTCAGTTTGTGGAAGGCGACGGGAACGTCTCAAGGTGCCTTCTGGAAGAACCTCATAAGTAACGTCGCTGAGACGTCGTACAACCTTGTAAGGTCCGAAGTAGCGGCGCAGCAGCTTTTCTGAACGGCCGCGCTGTCTGATGGGGGTCCACACCCAGACTTCATCACCAGGATTGAAAGTAACTTCTCGGTGACGAAGATTGTAGCGGCGTGCGTCTGCAGTTTGGCGACTCTGAATACGGCGTCGCGCGAGCTGACGGGCCTCCTCGGCGCGTTGAGCGAACATCGCAGCATCCGTGTAAAACATTCCTAGGTTGTCGGGGAGGAGCATGGCGTCGAGCATTGTGGTGACCTCTCGACCGTAGACTAAGCGAAAAGGGGTGAAACCGGTACTTTCTTGAACTGCAGTATTATACGCAAAAGTGACGTAAGGAAGGATATCGTCCCAGTTCTTGTGGTCAATGGCTACATACATTGACAGCATGTCTGCAATCGTCTTGTTCAGTCGTTCAGTCAGCCCGTTTGTTTGCGGGTGATAGGCCGTTGTTTTGCGATGTTCCGTGCCACTTAACCTCAAGACTTCTTGCAGCATCTCTGCGGTGAAAGCTGTCCCACGATCAGTGATGACGACAGCTGGCGCTCCGTGACGGAGGACGACGCTGTTAACGAAAAAATGGGCGACGTCTGCTGCGGTAGCTTTTGGAAGTGCCTTTGTTTCGCAGTACCGTGTTAAGTAATCGGTAGCGACCACAATCCACCGATTTCCAGACGAAGACGTGGGAAATGATCCCAGCAAGTCCATGCCAATCTGATGAAAAGGCGCCTTCGGTGTGGCTATTGGTTGTAGCAGTCCCGCTGGTCGTATAGGTGGAGTCTTACGTCGTTGGCAGTCGCGACACGTGCGAACGTAGTGCTTCACAGTCTTCGCGAGACGTGGCCAGTAGTAGGAGCGGCGAATCCGTTGCAACGTGCGCGTATAGCCAAGGTGTCCAGACGATGGTTCATCGTGACAAGCACGTAAAATGTCGTCACGAAGCGTGGTTGGCGCAACTAGCAGGTATGTAGCTTGCGTATGGTCAAAGTTCTTCTTATAAAGGACTCCATCCCGGAAACAAAAGGAGGCTACCGAGCGTGCGAAACTTCGAGGAGGTTGGGATGTGCGCCCTTCCAGGTAGTCAATGAGAGGGCTGAGCTCCGAGTCGTCACGCTGTTGCTGAGCCAAGCTGGTTGCTGACACGGCGGAAAGAAAAGTGTCGTCGTCTTCAAGGTCAGTGTTGACATTTCGAATTGGCGCACGTGAAAGACAGTCAGCGTCGGTGTGTTTCCGCCCAGACTTGTGTACGATGGTGACGTCGAATTCTTGTAGCCGAAGGCTCCATCGTACGAGACGACCTGAGGGATCCTTGAGATTTGCGAGCCAACAAAGAGAAAGGTGGTCGCTAACTACCCTGAATGGGCGGCCGTACAAGTATGGTCGAAACTTCGTTATGGCCCAGACAACAGCTAAGCATTCTTTTTCTGTAGCAGAATAGTTTTTCTCAGCAGGTGATAAGGTTCTGCTCGCATAAGCAATCACGCGCTCTACGCCATTATGCCACTGAACTAATACGGCGCCTAGACCGACGTTGCTGGCGTCTGTGTGTAACTCTGTGTCAGCGTTTTCGTCAAAATGACCCAGTACAGGTGGAGCCTGGAGATGGTTTCGGAGGGTGTCGAAGGCATGACGCTGATCCTGACCCCAAACAAACGGGGCGCCGTCTTTTGTAAGGTGATTGAGGGGTTCAGCGATCTTCGAAAAATTTTTGACGAAACGCCTGTAGTACGCACAGAGCCCGAGAAATCGGCGTAGGTCGCGCTTATTGGTGGGCACGGGAAATGCGGCAACGGCGCTGGTTTTCTCGGGGTCTGGGCGGATGCCGGCATGACTCACAACGTGGCCAAGGAATTTCAGTTCTTCGTATCCAAAATGGCACTTCTCAGGTTTGAGAGAAAGCCCAGCTGTTCTAATTGCCTGAAGGACCGTCTGCAGGCGCTGGACGTGTTGTTCAAACGTATCGGCGAAGACCACCACGTCGTCAAGGTAAACGAGACACGACTTCCATTTGAGCCCTGTGAGAACCGAATCCATCATCCTTTGAAAAGTAGCTGGCGCTGAGCATAGACCGAAAGGCAGGACCTTAAACTCGTAGAGGCCGTCAGGAGTAATAAAAGCCGTCTTTTCGCGGTCACGCTCGTCAACTGCGATTTGCCAGTAGCCACTACGTAAATCCATGGAGGAAAAATATCTGGCATTGCGTATACGGTCCAAGGAGTCATCTATTCGGGGCAGAGGATAAACGTCTTTTTTGGTGACCTTGTTCAATTTCCGATAATCGACGCAAAAGCGCAACGTACCATCCTTCTTCTTTACTAACACAACTGGTGAAGCCCAGGGACTGGTCGATGGCTGGATGACGTCGTCTTTAAGCATCTGCTGAACTTGGTCACGTATAGCGTCTTGTTCCTTTTGCGACACCCGATAGGCATGTTGTCGAATGGGTCGTTCGGTGGGTTCGGTGATAATACGATGCTGAGCAAGCGGCGTCTGTTTAACCTTCGACGTTGTAGCGAAGCAGTCTTGAAATGAGCCGAGCATACGCAAAAGGCTTTCTCGTTGTGCTAAGGGTAGACCTTCGCTTACGTCGAGAGTGCTCGTGAAGTCCTCGGTAGAATGGTCGCCAGACGAAAGTGAAGCCAATGTTGATGAACCCTGGGCGTCGGCAATTTCCTCAAAGTATGCAATGGCGGTGCGTCTGGCAAGATGACGATATTCGTCGCTGAAGTTCGTGACCAGCAGGTGAGCTCGTCTGTTGCTAGGCTGAATGATTCCTCGGGCAATGCAGATTTGTCGTGAAAGAAGGAAAGACAAATTTGCCTCCGCAATGACAGCGTTGGACACGTCCTGTCCCAATTCCACAGTCACAAAGAGACTGCTTCGAGGCGGCAGAGTCACAGAATCATCGGCAACACGTAACGCTGTCTTCGGTAGTTCCGTGCTCTCAGTGGCAGCAGGAAAAGGTTCCTCGAATGATACAAGTAATTCACGGAGGTCAATGACGGCGCCGTATTCACGAAGAAAGTCCATTCCCAGGATGACTGGCCGAGAGCAGACAGGCAACACGAGGAAAGACCCTGTAAATGTCGACGCACTGATTCGAATACGTGACGTGCACATTCCAGTCGGCATCACCAGATGGCCACCTGCCGTGCGCAACTGGGGTCCTTGCCATGGTGTAATAACTTTTCTCATTTCAGATGCCAGTGCGGCGCTCATAACAGAATAGTCGGCACCGGTGTCAACGAGGGCGGTGACAGCATGGTTGTCCACGAATACGGCGATGTCAGCAGAAACGATCTTTTTCTTGTGGGAAAATAGTGAAAAACCGGAACGGTCGTCGTCGGGTCGTTGCGTCGAGGGAGGTTCTTTCAAAGTTCGTCGGTCAGCGACTTCACCCCCAGAAGTCGCGGTTCCTAGTTTCCCCTGCGGGGACTCGGTGACCGGCTCCTGAAAGGAGCGTAAGACGACGAGGGCAAGCTAGGTGATGTTGACCGGCGAGGCGATGGCGATCTCGATTGGCGGCGCTGAACAGTCGAAGGAATTCGCTGGCCCGTGAGATACGCCTCGATTTCGCGGGGGCGCTCACCGTAGCGTGGGCATCGAGCATCAGGGTGGAAGCCGCGGAGACCTATTTGACGGTACTGACAGTTGCGATACACGTGACCCGCTTCGCCGCAGTGGTAGCAGAGCGGACGATTATCCGACGTGCGCCACACACTTGCCTTGCTAGCATTTTGTCTCGAGGCAGACGGCGGATATGTGGGTGCGCTCGGAAACCTTGACCCGGGAGGCGGACTCGAAGCGGTGTCCGGGAATGGGTGCGTAGCCTGGTCCATTGTCCGCATAGTGAGACCCGGTGCTGGTGGCGCAGAAGATCGCAGTGCCGCCGCATATGTCAGGACGGGGGCCTCAGGTATTGGTGGTGCGAGCGGCGCAAGAGGTGCGACCGCCTGCCTTATTTCCTGTCTGATTACGTCCGCGAGTGCAGTCACAGGTGGTTGGGCTCCTACTGCATGGAGTTGTCGCAGTTCGTCCCGCACGATACTTCGTATGAAGTCTGCGAGGGCCTGCCTCTCGCTGTCAGATCCGATGGAGCATGCAGTGGCTGTGATGTCGTTGCGTTCGTACTGTGACGACCGCTGCTGGAGAGTACGCTCCATCGTGGTTGCCTCACTGATGAACTCGGCCACAGTTGTCGGTGGATTGCGCACGAGTCCAGCGAAAAGCTGTTCTTTCACTCCGCGCATCAAGTGCCGCACCTTCTTTTCCTCTGACATGGCAGGGTCTGCGCGCCGGAAGAGTCGAAGCATGTCCTCGACAAACATTGAAACTCGCTCGTTCGGCCGCTGATTCCTACACGAGATGGCTTGTTCAGCTCTCTCCTTCCTTTCGGCGTTGCGATACGCGTCGCGGAGCTGTCGACTAAACTCTTGCCATGTCGCAAAGGAGCCCTCGTGGTTCTTGTACCACGTTTTCGCAGAATCTTCCAATGCGAAGTAAACTCTCCGCAGCTTGCGAACATCGTCCCATTCGTTGATGCTGGCAACCCGATCAAAGTGGTCGAGCCAGTCATCCACATCTTCGAAAATGTCTCCATGGAATGGTCTTGGTGTTTGTGGCGCATGAAAAACATGCGCGAGAGGAGAACAATGCGCATCGGTAGTTTGACTCGCCCGGCTTGTCGTCGGAGTCGTCATCTTTTCAAGTCTCGATGACAAGGGACCAAATTCGGGGGGTAATCCTCGCAGGCGGCGGCTGCTTCTTGCTCTGGGAGCTGTAGCTGCCTCCAAGGTGCTAGGAGTGACGGCTGACACTTGGGAGCCAAGGTACATGTACCCAGCACCCTCCACCAGTAATGTCGCGGGCGAAACAAGACAGAGAACCAGGAGCCGACGTCTGCCCCAGAACCAGAGCAGCAAAAACGTTCTCTTCTTCTTCACACCCAAACGTGTATGTGCCACAGTGGGATGGTATGTGTTAATATATATATATAGCGAAGCTTTGGAACTTTGTAATGGGTCGGTCTCTCCGCCCCCCTTTTACTAGAACGCCGCGTCCAATAAACATCTGTCGATATATATAACGTAAAATTTTAAGGGTTGGGACTAAACTCCACCCCCCCGAACCTCTCCAGTGGCTACGCCAACCAATGCCGTCTCGCATTATCTTTACGAAGTAGATAATCAGGGAAATCTGTCAATCGGTGGCAGTCAGTGCCGATAGCGTGCGAGAAAATACGGCATGCTAGAACATCATATAATAAAATCCTTTGCAGGGCGTGCTGGCCCATAGCCTGGAATAGATTTGAGCGCAGAAAGACGGAACACAAGAAGACAAGACGACTTAATGAGCGCAGTCGTCTTGTCTTCTTGTGTTCCGTCTTTCTGCGTTCACACCTATTACAGACTAGGATACCACCGTACGTCGTTTCTGAATTGCAATGGAGGGGTGTAGGTTTGCACTCGCATATAACAGAAAACGGTCAGTGAAGCGCAGTAGCGTAGCCAGATTCTTTTTTTTTTTTTGGGGGGGGGGGGGGGGGGGGTCGGCCGCGCTCTATGTATGTTTTTGCGCGTGTGTCGAAAAAAATCGAAAAAAAAATTTTAGGGGCGAGGTTAGACCCCCCCCCCCCCCTTCCTAGCCTTCCTTGGCTACGCCCTTGGTGAAACGCATCAAGCTTTCACTTTTCACCAGAGCTTACCCTGAATGGGAATGACGACCGGGCCCTCCGTCGTTGTCGTCGTGGTTGACGTCGTTGTTGTTGTGGTGGTGCTGGTGGTGGTAGTGCTTGCAGTAGTTGGGGCCGACGACGTCGAGGGTGGTGGCAACGGCGTGGTTGCGTTCGGCCCTTGAGCTAAGACGAGCACGACGAAGTTAACACAAACACATGCAACACAGCACGCAAAAAATGACAATAAAAATAATGCTGCAGCCGAGTCACCGTATATCGACTTTTATAGCCGCCTAACAGTAGCACGTACTAGTTGAAGTACGTTGCAGTTACCACTTGAATATCGACTGCCTGCTACATAGAAACAGTGCAATCCCAGTTTAAGACTACTAAGATCACAGTGGAACCACAGCAACCTCTGTTCCACATCAGTAGCTTCTACGGGAACCATAGGCGTGCGCACGAGAGGATTAGCCCCCCCCCCCCCTTTCCTTCCCGTAGTTATCTGATGGGAACGTCAAGTCATGCTCTACCTTAACTCAGTCAGACCTGTCCCGTCACTGCTTAATGTGCGAGGTTATGGCCATGCAGGTTTTTGACGATAATGGCGGCCGAGGACCACTGACGTTTCATTCCAAGAGCTGCTTACTTCCATTTTTTATCCCGGAAAGCCGGCGACCAAAGGCAGGCCGTTTTGAGAAGGACGCCATCGCTTCGTTTTCAGTTTTGCATCCACTGCGAAGGTTGTTTTCTATCGAACTCGACCAACGAGGGGAGGTGGAGGGGGGGGGGGTGCTGCGGTAAGACTTTGCTCCTCCTAATGGGGAAACCTGCGCATGCCTATGAATGTATATTTACCGCAGTCCCACACTAAGGCTAGCAGCCTCCTAATGGAACCGCTACAATCTTAGTTCAAGATCAGCACCCTTGCAATGGAGCCACTTTAGACCAGTTCCTTGTGGGACTAGTAGCAGACCAGTTGGTTTTAACTGGGGCCACTTCAGACCAGCTTACTAAAAAAACAGGAAGTTTGAGACAATGTCCTAATGCCGAAAACGATATTTTGTCGGTGAGCCATCTTAGGCAAAATCGCCGAGCAGAGTAATGGGCAATCAACAACTTTTCTCGTTATTGTATAATTTTGTTCACTGAATCTACTCAGCGGTGCACATAAGACACGAACATAAGGGCGCGGACGGCCAAGGTAAACTCTTCCACCCAGACCAAACCATGCAGGCACGCCATAGTACATGGAGGAAAGAAGTAAATTAGAAGGGAGCATTCGCAACGCAGCCACGCCTTATCGAGTCAACCCTCCTGAAATCTCTTATTCCGTTTTTTCCCTCTATAATGGTGTCGACCCTATCTATAGACGTGATCCTGCGCTCGGCGTATTCGCCCAGAGAACACTCATCTCGGATTAACTAGTGTGCTTGACATCCCTTATAGGTTTTAGTCTATGCAAATTGCAGGCGGTTATGTTTCTTCGCAATGACTACCGCTTACACTGTGACGTATGCATTTATCGCCTTACCTGCAACAGTCGAGCGCGGCAGCAGCACGTTGGTGCGTCGAGGAAGCGCTGAGCGCGGTGGTGTAATAAAAAAAAAACAAAGCTTACCGCGTAAAGATTCACGGGTTGTGTCGACTATGCTGCGTCTTTAATTTAATCGCGTGATGCTCCTTCCTATAGTTCTTGCCTTCCTCCATGTTCGACCGTGCCGGAATAACTACAGCACTATAGCACACACGCCGGTGATGCCAGAGATCGAGATTTCCAAATTCCAAGGAAGTTTCACGCACGTACACAGGGCACGACTTTACCCGTGCAGCTGCTGTCACGAAGTTCGATGGATGCTCTTTTTAAGTGTATACACAGCTATTGCAATACATCGTCATCTGTTAGCTGACACAAGCATTAAAGTGAAAAAAAGCGAGCTTAATGGCATGTGTACGGCGCCTCAGAGGAAAGTCGTACTTGCAAAAGTTTCCCGTTTGTATTGGAGATGGCAACCTTACGCTACATAGGAACAAAGTGCCGTCATGTAATTTAGTGTAAGGAACAATTAGTTCCATATTTGAGTCCGCGTTCGATAGTTCCTTGGCTAGACGACAGAGTATACTGTCTGTGGTACGGCTCCCTTGTTCGAGTGAACAAGGTGCGATACGGAGCGGAAAACCTCCCTAAATATAGTAAAGTAAGAGGCCGTAAAAAGAGTTTGCCAGCACTACCTTTGTTCCGTGAATGTACTATCAGATGACTCGAAGAAGCATCATCCTTACGTCAGTGCAGTCAAATCGGTGTCACCTGTACTCGATGTTTTCGGCTTGCACTCTTCCTTAATAAGCCAGCGTGGATTTACGCAAACTTAATTGATCGATACTTACGCGTTCATGACGTATATTTCTGTACGGTGTAACTCTCGTTATGGGTAAAGCGAGTGCTGGCTCAAATCGTTATCTAAAAAGGCTCCGTCGGTGATAAAACTTCCGACACGTTTAGTTCGAACAAGGCAAAGCGATCGCGAAGATGGAGACTTCAGATTATCAGCGTTAACGAAACGAGGAATTCTTTAGCCCGGGGAGGGGACAACGTTTTAACAAAGGTTTCTGCTTTGTCACTAATGCAACACCCAGTGACGCATGCAAGTTATCTTGTTGGCTTTTGCTTAACACTTCCCTAGTTTGACCATTCTTGATGATCTGCTCCGCTACCGGCAATCATCAAACCTAGCTCTGGCGAGCTTACCATGTAACTCTAGCTACGTGTACTGCGAACAAACGGGAAATGCGTACGACTTTCCTTCGTTGAGCTGAACACGTGTCAACGGGTTAGAAATCGTCGTTAGGCAAGGCAAAGCAGGTATATACGCAGTATAGTTAGTGTGGCGTAAAGCACAGCGTGTACTTACTGCAGGCATAGCTGGCGGGGCAACAGTCGTACTGGCTGGTGAACTGCGGCTCGCAGTCCTCCACCGCCAGGTGGCACTTAGGCTGGACGCAACGCTTTAAGCCGCGAATGCAGTAGCAGTAATTGCAAAAGTTGGAGGAAAGCATGGCCGACCCCTCGGCGTACAGCGAGGCTTCGTCCAGGCACGCTGAAAACACATGGGGCAATGCGTGTTGCGTGTTAACCGCGGCTGCAAAGCTTGCGTCGTGCGGTAACAAGGTGAATGGGCGCGGCACTGTGTAGCAACCGATATTAGCGTGGATAAATTATTTAGGCTGCGTAGCCAGAGCGCAGTACTCAGGCCAACTATGTTCTCTTTCGTATGTCCACGTGGATCGTCGTATAACAAAAATATTTGCAGCGATTATAGAATGAAAACTGCGACAACGAGTTTTTTCATTGAAAAGGACGACCCTGTAAAGCTGCTATTAATCTAATAAGCTGATGCCGTCAGCCATCTTTCGTGTTCAATACTGCTTGTAACCTTTTCAAAGCGACAATACGGTCACAGTTTCAGTCAAACGCGAGTACCTTGAGCTTTGCTTCTCCAGAATTGTAAAGCTTCCCATCAGTCACCTGAGAGGAGTTACACTGGACAGTTAATGCGATTAAGTTGTTCCTAGTGGTCTGACCAAGAAAAACAAGAAGGTGCACAATAAAGCTGCATTCAAAGGACCTGCCAACGTTTCTGTGTTAGAAATGATATTACAGAAACCGTATATGTTAGCTGCTAAGTTAAGCGCGTTGTGCCAGGTCAAACGAGGTTCGCTTAAGTATAACGTCCGCGAGTGCCTGAGAGCTGACTAATGTGTTTTCGTTGTAACTGCCGCATAAGGGAATGGGGGAAAGCCGACGTCCAAGGAACGACCCTTCTATAATGTACGCTGCTTAGGATTGAAATAAGTATGTGAAGTGCCCGTCAAACCTGCGCCCGACCATTTGCGTTGCGTGTTATTCCCCAAGGAATGTCTAATGACACTTCGAAATCTATAATGTATAAGAATAGTGCACCATGGTGACCGTTTGACCTTATTTTCGCTTGTTAGGTGGCCTGTGCTTTCTTTTTCGCGGTTAGAGGTTGTCAGTGTGCAAGATGGTGCTGCGTTAGCTAAAAAAAAATGTTATGTGAACGCCCAAACATAAAACGAGGGCATTACAAACAAGGAGCAGTATATGTTATTAAAAGCGCTTGTGTCCACTTAGTAGCATACTTCGCCAAATCTCAGTGGCTGGAGCGTTTTGCTGCTGATCATGATTCAGCAGGCAATGGCTACCTTGTTTTCACGGAGGCGTATGACGAAAAAAAAAAAGCAAAGAAAGAACGCTTGTGGGGCTTGCTTTGCGTGCGCACTACTACGCCGCCAAAGTGCTGAACGCTCCACGGCGGTACCTACTTTTTTCACGCGTTGTTCTTGAAGAGTTGATTGATTGATTGATTGATTGATTGATTGATTGATTGATTGATTGATTGATTGATTGATTGATTGATTGATTGATTGAGTGAGTGAGTGAGTGAGTGAGTGAGTGAGTGAGTGAGTGAGTGAGTGAGTGAGTGAGTGAGTGAGTGAGTGAGTGAGTGAGTGAGTGAGTGAGTGAGTGAGTGAGTGAGTGTTCATGAATATTTCAACCCAAGTACTTCTTTTAGTCACCGAGTTCGGTATCCTTGCTTACCTGTGAACTTCCTAAAGCTCCACACACCTGGGTACGTTTTGCATAATCGCATGTGATTACCTCAAATGTTCCAAATATCCGATAAAAATCGCATTCTATATATGCTTCGTCATCTTCTGTGCTTTCGCATTTGTCGTTCTTTTTTTTTCTCCGTGTTCTCATTAAAAGTCATGGTTGATTAAGATTTCGGAACATCTCTGAAAACAATCTTCGCTCAGGACATTGCGAACCGAGACTGCGCAAAGAATTTCGTAATCCATATGTATCTGTCATTTAGAGCCAGCCTATATTGGACCTTGGCTCGTTTTAAAGATAAATAATGAAGTGAGGAATTTGTCGACACGGCACTCGATGGTTATCACGACAAAGGCGAGTGCGCTTCTTTTTGTGCAACTTCCGCAAGGACACGTCCTCGGATTTTTCATTAGAGAGAGGATAAATTACCTGGGGAGTACGTCAGCACTCCGTATCAATGAAATTGATAAACATTACAGAGAGCAATCCTTTCTATTTAATTCTTTTTCCCGAAGCTTTCCATCGTTTGTTGAACGCACGCAGCCATTCGTAGTGGCCGAATGTTTTAATTATGTTGCTACGGACAACTGCCATTGATAAGGAAGACGTCAGCCGTGCCTGAAAAGAAGACCACGACAAACCGGTGCGGCGTCTCTCCTCCTGAATATATCCGTATGTATACCCTTCCGTCGGCGTCTGCCTTTCTAATGATGTCCCCGCCCAAGCCGAATTCATTGTGCGCTGTATAACCAGACAATGTACCAGTTTTCCAAGCGCATGCAGTGATGTAACATAGACTTATTGGCGAGTGGTGGGCCGTGTGCGTTGGTCTAGCGGTCCAATGGAATTCGGCAAACTACACGAAGCTGCCCTTACAAAAATGTGTTTAGACAGTCTATAGACTGTCTAAACCCATTTTTAGACAGTCTATAGGCTGTCTAAATACAATTTCGTAAGGGTGGGCCTCTTTTTTTTCTTTGGATCCCCATCTAAACCTCTGTCTCCCCAATGCTCACCACGACGAGGGGACAACTCCCATTTGAAATTCGAGGATCGGAGCCGCGTTTGCTAATGGATTGTCCTAAGTAATCGGAATGGCCAGAATACCAAACTGCGAAGTCGGTGGGTGTAAAGAGACGTTTGTACGCCTTCTTTGCGAATGTCGTCGCTTCGGTGCCCAAAGAAAAGACTCTCGGCAGGACTGACCACCGCCCCTTTAGGGAAACTAAATTTTGTGGACCCTGGTACCAAACATAAAAGGCGCGAACTGCTATAAAATCTCTATGAAAAAAAAAAAAACACGGTTGATCCCTCCGTCATAGGAATCGGAATAACACGAAAGTAAAGCGTGCCCTTACAGAAGTAACTGAATGCTTACTGTATATTGATATAAGAGAGTTTGCACTTTGTATATTGATGTCTGGCAGCTAATGACGCCGTTTAACGTGTATGCACCCACTTTTATGATTGGTGGTACATCTCCATCCCGACGACTAACGTCCATGTTAAATGATTAAACAAACCCTTGTGGTAGCTGTAGCAGTTAACGGTGAAAGCATAATGAGAGAACGAGGTGTGATAGCCAGAAGAGCGTCGCATATTGGACGCAGAACTTGGTCGCCATCCCGCGGCATGTTAAAATGTGATTGAACACCACGGCCGGACTAGAGGGAAACGCAAAGCGCGTCGTGCCGCCCCGGCAGCCCGGCCGCGATTTTTCTCGGGGCGAGCGCGTGAGCATGGAACGCGCTGTTACAGCCAGGTGAGGCAGGCGCGCGTCGCAGAGCTATTTTTGGTTTGTATTAGCGTGATGCTGAGCGAGGCCGACGCTTTTACGACGCTTGGGCAAAGGTCGCCACCTCGCGGTGTGTTAAGGCATTGACAAAATTCAACCTCTATTGAAAACGCGCCGAATGGGACGGACGCGTAAACGCGTTGCAGGTGATAGTCGCGGAGGCCACAGCAGTGACGGATTACTTTACCTTACCATTCCCAGAGGTCAACACCACCCAGCCGACCGGGAGAGTGGTAGATAAAAAATGCGCGTTCGTAAAACCTCCAGAGTCTGTGAGAGTCTGTGACCGTGGCGCAGTTTAATAAAGAAAAAAAAAAGACCGTGGCGCAGTGGATAGCGTGCCCGGCATCTATTGTTGTGGACCGAGCGGTCGTGGGTTCGATGCCCGTTGACGGTACCTTTTTTTTTCTTTGCCATCTTATTGTGCATATTTTTTCGACGTCATTTCCGTGACGAAAATACGTCACTGAAATCTTGGTGGACCCCGGCATAAAACACTTTCGTGTTAAAATCCGTAAACAGGGGTGCTTGCACCAGCCGACGTTTCGACAAGTGGACTTGTCGAAACGTCGGCTGGCGCACCCTCCTGTTTACGGATTTGTTTCATCGCGAGCTTCCATCTTCCCCTTCCTGCCGTTTTCTATGAAATCGCTAGTGTGTTTGTTTGAAAGCTACAGAACTTACTGAAGAGCTATAGTGTGCGGGTTGTGATTTTTGTTTTCTCTTCCATCCTCCTCATCTTTTAGATGCGAAGTATCTTAAGGCGGAGTTCAATCCGGTGGTGGTGGTGGTGTGCGGCGTGACCACCCTTACTGCGCATGCGCATACCCTCTCCACACACACCTCTCCACTCCCCCTCACCATTCTCCCATGTCCTCTACCCCTCTCCCCTTCCCCTCTCCACTCACCCTACCCCTTCCCCTCTCCCCTCCCCCTCTCCACTTTCCCTCTCCCATACCCCTCTCCCCTTCCCCTCTCCACTTTCCCTCTGAAACGCGGGCTAGACATGCCGAAATTCTCCTGCGCAACGCCGCGATGAGCTCGAGCGCATGCGCGTCCCCTCCCCTTCTATCTCCTCTCCTACGCTGCCCCCTCTCGCCCGCCTGTCGACCGCGTTCCCCGCTCGCCCTGTGAGAATTAACGGCCAGGCTAGATGGAAGATACGACTCGCGTAGCGTCCCTCTTCGCGTTCCACGACGCGAGGTCGGTAGCATGCCCAACGAACGCCAACGGAACGCGATCGTGCAAGTGCTCCGGCTTCGCATCGCCTCATGGTCCCCTTTAGCAGGAGATGGTGTAATTTTTTTTGTCGTTACCGTTTCCCCCAGTTTAGAGTAGCCAACCGGGCTGTTAGCCTGGCTAACTTCTCTGTCTTTCTTCTCTCTCTCTTTCTCCATACCTCTAACTTTCTTTCCTTCCTTCTTTCTTTCTTTCTTTCTTTCTTTCTTTCTTTCTTTCTTTCTTTCTTTCTTTCTTTCTTTTGTGCGTTCCGCCTACTTCTCCCTTTATTGTCCTTTACGCGACGATATTTCGTTTTGCATCGTATAACAACTACAGCCCCGCATCAACGCATGTCAAATTTACCGCGAATCAAATATATTATTTTTCTTTGTACTAGCCAGTTCCCACGCCCGGGCGCCAGTCAGTCTCTGCAACAGATAAAAACTCACGTAGTCTATCTTTATCGCTCCGTATACCGTTACATAACCGTTCTTTTTCCAGTCATTCGAACTCTCTCACGAGCGACTCGCAAATGGCCGTGGTTACTGCGTGGCGCGATCACTTTCGAGTCTCGCTGTCTCTTTTACTAAGGTTTTTTTTCATCTCTCCACATATGTGACGACAGAATACTCGCGCCTTCATACTGCTTCATGATGTTCTTTTTTCTTTTCTTAGTATTGTTTTTTTTTCTTGCTATTTCATAGGGAGAGGTGTGACGTGACCGTTATGTTTCTTCCTCGAGTCCCGTCGATGCAGCAAACACGCTTCATTTGCATTGATTGCTGCTCGGTTGCCGGGGCGTTATCTGTGCCGCGTCATTACTCACCCGGTCAAGGAAAGAAAAAGATTGAAAAGGATAAAGATTGAACAAAAACGAAATACACGCGTTATCGCTTTCCGAAACGCGTTCGGGAAACTGGAAAGAGCACTTCTCCCCATTGTCATCCCCCTTAAATTTTTTTTTTTCGTTGCTTCACTCACGGCCGTGGAATCAGTACGAGTTATTAGTTTTCCTCCCATTTGGATACTCTCCAAGCGATGCCGCTAGTCGGCACCGCGATCTCTCGCGCCGTTTTCTGCTGTAATGGAGTCGGTCAGGCATGAAACATTCGGACCTTCATTTCGTCGAAGCATCTTTTTGCTACGTTAAACCATAGTATGGCCTGTGTAACCCGCATTTCTCTTCATTCTACGAATGTTCGAGGATTGGCTACGCTATATATATCTTAATATTGATATAATCGACCGGCCATTACGTGAAGCTGGAGCAGAACATGCTTACTTATGAATATAAATTAGCTGATCACATCGATCGACGACCTCTGCTTTTTTTTAACCATTGGCTATTTTGTCCGAACAGAAGCTCGAATAGCGTTTGTCCTATATGGAAATCAATGCCTTGCTCTTTGTCTGTGTCCTTTTTTTTTTTAAGCTACTTTGCGGAGATTACTGCAAGATACAAGGCTTGAGTCTAATTAGCACTTTGCGTGGCATATATAGAATTATTGCCCCGTTAAAGTTTTGGCGCTTTTGGGGATCAAATTTGTTGCCAATTATGTTATTCTATATTGCATGGGCTTGCTGAATGGTCATTCAAGAGTATGGGCATTGAAGATATGTGCAGCGAAGCCTCTGTAGGAGTTAGCGCGTGCAAACCTTTGCACCATTGCGGTTAACTTGATTACTTTAATCTGCTGTATGGTTGATAGTTTAGTCCTCCACAAAGGCGGATCTCTTCTTTAAGTACGCAAATCGTTTCGCGTTTTGCCATGTTTATTTCTTTTTTTAACTCTGTCGTATTCTCTTGCAACTGTTTTGTGGAAACGCGTTCACGGGTCATCAAATTCATATCACGAAATCGAGTTTTGAATCGTACATTTCAGCCAATCGCTTATGCCGCTGATGTGTGCTTAAATTTTCGCGAAGGAAGAAATGCTAAAAAAACGAGAAAAGCGAGAACTTCGTAAAATTGTCTGGGTTTCCAACTGCTTACACGAAGCTGCCAGCCGGCCTTCAAGTTTACACGGCTTACCTCCGGAGACGGTGTTGAGGTCCTGCAAATCAAAGCTGTGATGCAACTCGAACGGCATTGGCGTGGAGGACACGAACATGATGCTGTCCCTGCCGCCACCTTGCAAAGCGTCCTCGACGCTGTTTACGGGCTCGTCGTCGGTCAGAGGCTTCCTCACAGGCGCCTCGACCTCGTTCGGAGACGCCGTACCGGCGACGTACCCGGCATCCGCCAAGGCTTCGTTGCTGTCGAAAGGCGATGCTGTCGAGGAAGCGACTGTAGTACTGCCCCCAGTGGTCGTCGTGGTAGTGGTAGCGGCTACAACTACTTTCGGCCCCCCTTCAATGACGTCAGGCCCCTTGGTTGTATGGAAACCTTCGCCGAAGGGCTTTGCCGGTGTCCTTGCCTCTAGCTCCGTAGCGGTCGCAGTGGTGGAAGGCGCCCTCGTAGTTGGAGTGCTTGATTCCGTATGCGCGGGTCTTTGCACGGAGTTCGCTCTGTTGGCCGATGAGTCGGACGGTGTCGTCACCCCGACCTTGTCACGGTGGTCACTTCCCGAAAGGTCGACGGAGGCCATCGTAGTTCCCACCGGAAGTGACGTAGTCGCCGTCGGAGTGATGCTCATTGCCGTCACGGTCACGACGACGTCTTCGGGAGTGGTTGAGGCGGCCGACTGCTGCTGCGTCGTTGTGGTCGGGGTGAATGTCGTGACCGGGCGTCGAGCGGTCGTGGCCTCGGACGAAATCTGAGTTGCCGCTTCGGTGGTGGTGGTCGTCGTCGAAGGCAGGTCGGTTGTGACGGTCGTGACGTCTACCTCCGCGGTCGTACTCTGTTCGGTATGCTCTACAATGACGCTGGGTGTCCTTGCAGACAGTTCGACTTCATCGATGCCGCTGGCGTACGGCCGGTTGAAGGGCCTGGGAGCGAAGCTGTATCTGCGAGTAGAGGTTGTGACGGGCTTCCTGGTTGTAGTGGTAGTCGTGGTTGTGGTAGTGTCGGTGTCGTAGTCTATGGTCGCCGGGTAGTCATAGTAGTCGTCGTCGGTAGGAGGTGGCGGAGTTGTTGTGGTTTCGGACTTCTTATCCCCTATGGAAAGAAACGGCAACTTCATGTTATATACGTGGCGGCACCAAAAAATAGCAAAAAACGGTCTTTTTTTTCTTAATGTTTTGGGAGACCTAACGTGGATGCTATGCTCACAACACGTGCTACACAGACAGCAGATCATGCAGGTGTTTCTTTCTGGTACTAATAACCTCATCATGAACAGACGACTATTCTGGTATTTGACCACGGGTGGGTGTGCTGCTGACACCGCCATTGCTTTGGCGGTTGATCAGTAAAGAACTATTCAGTTTTGAATGGATGAATGGATGCTCTACTTTGGTGTAATTTGACGTAAGGGATCGTAACAGAACGCAAAATCAAGCGTTTGTGTGAAACACAACGTGGTTATACAGAATTGCCTAACGTATCTGAGATCAGGAAGGTGTAGTTAGGAACAGCAAGGTGAAAAAAAAAATAAGATGAGAATTCATATCGTCATTGTATGAGATTTGGAGATTCTCTCCCTCTGTGGACGTCCTACAGACCCTATAAACAAATGTGGTCACTCTCGGGCGCAAGAGTACCGGGGACCATATGGTGCATCGTGCCCATTTTGTGACGCCTCAATACGGTATGTGACTGCGGCACACTCGCTGTGGACTTGCACGCGCCTGAATTTAAAACGTGTTCGCCACGTCCGTGCAACAAGCCGTGGCTGACCATCCGACCTTGATCGCTGGACTTACGGACCGTTCCACCGCCCACTGTTAGACTTTTCTACATGATGCTAATTTTTATGTGTATTTATGACAACGTGTAGTACTGTGCCTAAGGGCAGGCTTCCGAAATTAAAAAAAGAAAAAAGAACGTCCTGACTTTGCGTGGAAATGCGAGACAGGATAGTGCAAGGTAATATTAGCAAAGTGACATCGAAGGTGCCCGTGTCGTGTAGTCGCTTCTTTGTCAGAGGTGCTTTTAAGAAAGCTGATCCCATAGACTTGTAGGAGCCTAAGAGGTAGATAGACTCTCGCCTGATCGTAGAGTCAGTTGCGATCTGCTTTCTCTCGTGAGAATCATGCATTCGTGTGGACGAGGCTTACCACTGCAGAAGACGCTGGGGCAGCACTGTCCGGCCTCCCTAGCCGTGAAGCATCCGGGCGCCGGCGTGCCAATGGTCGGGCACACGCGCAGGTAGCAGACTAGGACACCCTTCTGGCAGGTGCAGTTCAGACACGGCTCCGGGGTTTCCACCGAGTCGCCGTGCTCGTACCGCTCTGACTTGTAGAAGCAGCCTGCGGACGCAAAAACACCCGCCGGAACTTGTATTGATGACGTGCTATGTATAGCTAATGTGCGTAGCACAATATATGTCATGGAAGAGGATTGCTACTTGCCCCTTTTAGACAAAAGACCCATGTATCCTCTACCAATAAGCTTGCATGACCATATCTGGTTTACATGACAACTCGCAGGTTTTCGTACGGGATACTATAGAATCACGAAGAATTGTGGATGTAAGGCATATGGGAAATAAGATACTGACTCAAAATACTACATGGAAAAATGAAAACTAAAGGTTAGATGGGGCGCCGAAGGATCCGAACAACTTTGACACGCGTTTGCTTGTATTTGAGGCATCTCTCGTTAGCCATTGTTTAATGCGGGAGATATGACATCACTGTGCGTAATAATAATACTAGGTATGGCCGTTACTGCTGAGCGTTTGCTCAGCTGGTATACTGATGCTGCTCACTGCAGTGCTAAACGTCACCCAAGTGCGCTTACATCTCACTTTGAACACACCTTGAACAACTCAAACTGAGCTAAAGCTAACCAACTACCTTCACGAGGGTGCCGATGTGGGCTTGTTGGTTTGTCATCATGGAACTGATTGAAGCATAGCCCAGCAGAAAACAAGGAAGCAAGAAGACTGTTATCTGGGGTTTGACGTGTCAAAACCGACGTACCAAAACTATGCATGATTATGAAGCACGCCGTAGTGGAGGGCTCCGGAACAGGGCTGGGCAAAGATACCTTCAAATTGTATCGCGATACGATACAAGATACTCAGGCAAGAAGTATTGGAGATACAGATAAAAGATACTGCCGCAAAAATTGTATCCGATACGATACTTGGCAATTGTATCTTAAGATACTTCGATACATTCTCAAATTTGTTATTATAGATCCATATAATGTAACAGCAAACGCCTATGCACGAAAATGTCTGCTTCAAAATTTGTTAACTGTGACCTATTTAGTTTCACTTGAATGAAATGTCTGTTAGTATCTCAAAAATGTTGCCCTTCTTGCTCAAAGTACATTAGTTTCCTTCCAAAACAACTTATTAGGGTTTCTTTTAGCTTCTTCACAGGACAACTCTTTGTACATTTCGCTGAGAGCGGTACTTGCTTTGCACAGCTCTCCGACCATCTAGCAGGTTGCCAAATAATCACAATAACTTCAATAAGAAGCCAACGCACGACGCCGCAAATACCGGTGTGGACTTTTACCTTGCCCTTAAAAGACAGCTTGCACAATACCGTACACCCGGACAGGTGTACAGCAGCAACAACGCTGGTAGCGACATTTTTTTCTTTCTTTTTTTTTGGGGGGGTGGGGGGGGTGGGAGGGACGCATGGTGTATACTAGGGGTTTAGACCTTTCGCTAGCGGCCCGGCCCGCACACATGACCATCTTCGTCTCAATTGTTTTTATTTTCGAAATAAGTATGTTCGCAGGCTGCACAGACATGACTTGTCTCAAGCATTCCTTTCGTGAGCAACATGTGGTCACCATGTGCTAAAGCATAACCGTAGAAGAAAAGCTCTATATTTCAAAATCCGCGTCCAGATATCAGTCATTCTGTACATCGGTATCGATGTTTCTCGAATTCTGACTTAAATCCCCTTCAGAAATGACCTATATATGAGATATGGGAGAGACTTCCTTTAAACGCCTTTTTGTTCAAACTCTCTCCCACCATCTTCACTGTCACGGCCCTTGCAACTAAGTTTCGCGACTGCAGCCCGCTGGCTATAAGCTCAGTTTGAGACCCCTGGTGTATACGTAGATGACGTAAACCTGCAATGAATTTTCATATTCTACTTATCTGCTGGCGTAAAGGATTCTTTGTTGATATATTCACTAACGTGCAATCTTTTTAGCAATTGTTCTTCAAGAGAGAACATGTGCAACACAGAAACGTCTCAGACGAATTGTATAGTTCCACAAAGCGTCGCAGGACACCGTCGCTATTCGTGCTATTGCCACTTATAGCTCCCATTACGTGGAGATTAGTCATGCGAAAAATATTTAAGAAAGCCTAAAACAAGAAAACAAATATAAGTAAAATAGAGATGTGGTTGTGTATCAAACATTTACATTGAATGAGTACAGAAACACAATACAGACGGCGCCCTTAATAGCTATGAGCATGAAGTATTGTCAACTTACCTGTTGAGACAATAGAAAATTCAGTGCCTATGGAAAATTGCCTGAAACAGCTCGTTGGGACGCTCATGAGCAAAACAGAGCATTCAGTAAAACAGTTTCTCGAATCCCCTTCCTAACTTCTTTAAGATGGCTCCTAATGATTTCCATTATTATAATGCAAACTCAATTTCGCTATTTTCCTGAGCGGCAAGCAGAATGTTTTCTACTGTTCACTCAAGGTACGCCCACACAATTATGTATTTGTTTTCAAAATCACCTTGGCAACGTGTAAATGTGTAAACAGTAGTGGAAATAAAGTAGACAGAAGAATAAAGCAGAGATCTTATTTTGGGAGTGCGTTACAAAGGACATTCTGCAGTGACCAGACCGGGAAAACAGTGCAGAGACTTAGGTAATGTAAGGGATGCAAAATAACAGCTAAGAAAGCACTTGTGCTAATAATCAGATTATGATTTCATAAAATCTGTAAATAAATGTAGCAAGAAGTGAAAATACGGTACGCCAAGATATTGTCTGTTAGGAAAACGCTTGTTCTTTTAGATCTAGCATCAGTACCAGTGGTGCTAACGTTGTTACATTTTTATTTGCATATAAGTTAATTCATGGCATGCAAGTCAAACTTGCATCCACGAGATCCTTCAAATCGCTGATATGTAAAATCCACGCGACACAAAGGAACCCCATTCTTGTACGCATCGCATTTAGTTACGGAGCAAGACGCAAGACGCAAGAGAATCTGTAATAACGACACTGTAGCAACATCGGAATTTGCGCGATAGACGTGGCGCAGGACAGTAGCTAAGAGCAAGTGTCGGGTCATTGGCGCAACTGAAAAAAAAAAGAAATCGAGCAAACAAAAGGTACGTGGGCTGGGCGTAGACGTCCGCGCGCTTGTCTTTCTCATCTTCTGTACTCACTGGGGTACTCTGGCGGAAAAATAAAATTGCGTCACTGCCCTAAGACTTATTCAGATGCCTTAGTGGCACCAGTACCAGCTTGAGAAGCGGAGCTTGGCCAGCGATTATTGTTTCGCACGGTTGTTTTGCGATAGAAGTATCTTGTATTTTAAGATACACGATACATTATTGAATGTATCGGAAATACAGATACAGATACTCGTCTTTCGAGAAGTATCGCGATACAGATACAAGATAACCATAGAGTATCTAAGGTAGTATCTAAGATACATGTATCTTTGATACTGCCCAGCACAGCTCCGGAAATATCGACCGTATGGTGTCTTTTAACGTGCACTGACATCGCACAATACATGGGCCTCTAGCATTTCGCCTTCATGGAAATGTGACAGGCACGGCGGGCATCGAATCCGCGATTTATGGGTCAGCAGCGGAACACCGTAAGCACATGTACAACCGAGGCGGATACGTGTTAAGCTTTAACCGCTATGACAACGTTTGTATCTCTGTCTCTCTATTTTTTTTTACTGCTGCGTTGCGGCGCTGCAAGTCATTCCAGTCATTGGAACTGCCTCCTTCCGAAACATCAATAAAGGGTGTTAATTTGAGCTTGTTGGCTTGGCTTCATAGCAGGGAACAGCGCAGAAACACGAGACAAGCGAGGTGACAGGACTTGGCGCTGGCCGAGCATTGCACGTAGCATGAACCAGAAGAGCAGTACACATTGAGGGGTTGAAGAGAAGGCTGGAGTCCTTCACGTCTTCGCCCAGCACTTCCAGTTCTTCACTTTGTCATAGTTTCCCCTCGCTAATAAAGAGTTCGAAGATGAAATTTCGCGCCTTCGATAAAAGACAAAATAAAAACAAGAGCAGTTCAGTTCTCTCCGTTGTGCCGACTCGCTTGATTTCCTGCAAAAGAAGGCGGGAGAAGGAAAGGAGGGGAACAGGTAATGAAGCGTGGTCGAAGGCAAACTGACGAGCCCGGAATTGATTAAACCATTACGGTCCGGTGGAGCAGCGCCAGAACGTCGATGCCTTGGCACAGGCCGCGGGGGGAGTTCACGCGGCGTTGAAATATCTGCCGTCATCCATTTTACGGGTTGGTGCGCGCACCGGCGTTCAACTAAATTTGTCAGTGTCTGTGGATTAATGCCGCGCTTCGGTACGTGACGAGTCGTTTAGGGTTTTCTTTCCCGCTCTCTCGTTGTTTAATTCTTTCCCGATTACTCAAGAAGAGCAAACTTTCCCGCGTCGTTGGTTGCTCTAGCGCTCGACTGCGAGGTGAGCAATTAACGCCAGGCGTATCCACCCTCATAGCCGTTCGATTTATCACTTTCGTTTAGGCTCGTTTCGACGTGACGGCTGCGTACTTATATGACTGGGGAAACGTGGAAGATTGCTTTTTTTCCAGCGCCTTCTCACTAAGTACCAGTGAAAATTAGATGACTGCTTCTCTAATTTTTTTTTCTCCAATATACTGTAGCGATTAATCAGGGCTCCTTTTTTTTTTCATTATATAATTTGCCAAGGAGCGCACAGTGCACTTTTCAGGTATGTGTGTATAACCAGTTATATTTAATTATGTCCAGCGGTGATTTATTATTCAAGTCGTTACTGGATAAACTCATTGCTCATCAGCAATGAAGACACTTTTTTATTTGTTGGTTGAGCATTCTGGAGATTATTGAAACTTCCCATAAATATCTGGTGGGAAGTCGTGCCTCTTGCTGAAGGCCGTGTGTATGCTATGAGGTCACCTTCACTTGAACGGCCGTATAGTAAAGATATCAGCACGCTTGTTACTGCTTTGACGCTAGTCTCGCGTCGCTTAGCGGCGTAACAGAAAGGCTTTGCTACTTCAGGGCATAAGCGATCGCGTGGCTGCGCAGCTGCATTATCATATTATACAATTAAGGGTAATGACTATGCAAGGTTTCTTTTGCACCAACTGTACGCGTAAGTCTTATTTCAAACGCGTCATATTTTCTTAAGTTATCTTAGGCTATGACCCTGAGGATGCTCCAGACTAATTCTACCCTAATCTCGCTTTCATGCACTGCCTATTCCCGAGTGACTTCAGCACACAGTCCCTTCGCTGTGGGGCGACGTACAATCTTGGGTACATGCTCTGGCGGTGCCCCTCGTTACGTGGGGACTTGACAGAACAAAAATAGAGCTCGGCCCTCAAAAGCTGGGACTATCGTCATCAACTCTGCACTGTCCAAAGAGCGGCGGTTAGGCTGGATCTAACTGTCTTCACGTGGGAGCGCTCCGCGGTGTCCCCTAAGACCTTCAATAACGTTCTTCGTATCGTACCGTACCGTATACCTTTAGAAAAGATGCGTCTATCTTTAGTAGGGCATAATCATGACTTAAGTGCGTGTCTTTTAAGGCGACAGCGTTAAAGAGCTCTTTTCGCAGAAATTCCGGCGTCGGTGTCGGCGTCGTTGGTTGTGAGCGAAAAATCGGCGTTGTCCGTGAGCGAAAATTCGAGGTGGATGCAAATAATAAAATATATTAATTCTGAGTGAGAATCAAACCAAGGCCTTCTGCGTGGCAAACAGGTGTTCTACCATGGAGCCACGCATGTTTTTTGAAAAATTGCATCGTAAAAAAACACTATAAGAATGTCATGTAGTGAGAGGAGTCTTTAACGTATGTAGTATTTTCGTAGCAGAATAGTAGAATCGCACCAGCCGTCAAAACATGCGCATTGTGCAAGTAGTGAGTGCTTTAAAGCTGCTCACCCATTACAAAGTGTGCAGGTGCGCACCACAGATTACGGACGCGTAGGGGGTCTATCCCCCATTAGCGAAATGAAGAATTACGGCGTAGTGGGCATTTCGCAACTGCATTTGCAGCAGGTATTCTAAGATAGTTTGAAACGGCCAATATTACACGCACAAACGTTCCTTTCCTTTTGGCGTGGTTGAAGGCGATGCGCACGGCGTCCGATTACGCTATCGCATTTTACTCTTGAAGGTTAAGCTCAAGCGTCCTCCAAGCTTTTTTTATTAAAAGATCGTTGCCGGTTTCTCAAGATGCTTCTCTAACAAGTTTTGTTTGAGTGGCCTCACGTTGATGCTTTGTTGAGCAGCAGTAAAAACTTTTGTCGCGGTGAAGTGAAGTGGAATCGCTTGAGGAAAGGAAATAAGAAACATGTTTCGACTTTATATTAATGATCTGACTAAGTCTCATGCCGATCTCGAGGAAATCGTCTAGACAGGCACGAACACTTCCGGAGACACTGTTTCAGCACTGTTCTTGGAATAAGACTGCATTATCCAATCAAGGCAGAAATCCAGAGGAAGCTGGAGGGTTGAAGTGATGAGGAATCGTTTACTAGGGAATGTTCTCTACTCGAAACGTTGGATCCAGAGCTGTAGCTACCGCACGCGGGGTTTTCGGCCTTTGCAATATATGCGTCCAGAAGGAGGAGGCTCCGCAAAGGCTGCTCGTAGCGATATCCAAATAAATAAATAAATAAATAAATAAATAAATAAATAAATAAATAAATAAATAAATAAATAAATAAATAAATAAAACAAAATTTGGTTATATTGAACCTGATGACAGTATAGCGGCCTGTCATATCTAACCCCAGACTCGCTTTCATTTTCATCATCTCTCCATATCGATATCACTTTTACATCTTCCTCATCATCCGTACATATTATCTCTAGTGAGATGGCTTCACTTTCGCCGTCGTAGGTCGAGCTCGGCCGGCATATATATATATATATATATATATATAGTCGAGAAAGGAAGACAAAACGTACGAAACAAACTTTACTAACGTTTCGGCAGGAGGGCCTGCCTTCACTCTGACGAAGGCAGGCCCTCCTGCCGAAACGTTAGTAAAGTTTGTTTCGTACGTTTTGTCTTCCTTTCTCGACTGCATTTCCCACCGGATCCATTGAACTTCATCCTCGCATATATATATATATATATATATATATATATATATATATATATATATATATATAATATATATATATATATATATATATATATATATATATATATATATAAATAAATAAATATATATATATAAATAAATATATATATAAATATAAATATATATATAAATATATATAAATATATATATAATATAATATATATATAATATATATAATATATATATATATATATATATATATATATATATATATATATATATATATATATATATATATATATATATATATATATCGGGCATTGCGAAGGGGACGTAGAGACTTCGCGAAAGAGAGCTTGCTTCGCTTCTTTCTTTTCGTGCGAGTTATTTTTCGCACGCAGTTCTGTACAGCGAAGGGAGAGGTCCCGATAAGTGCTTTCCCCGGTTCCTTGTATAACCGCTATTGCAACGGCCTTTTCTCTCTTTCGCCACGTCATCCACAGATGACAGCAATTTTTCATGTGCTACAGGGGCAACGGAGCAAAGCTCGGTTGTGTACAAAGGGCCGTGGTCTGTAGGGAAAAGAAAGAGAAAGTGCTAAAAGGGGAGGGGGTGGATACATGAAGGACTTGCCGAAGGAAATGAAAGAGTACACCGCGCACTACTAACATCTCTGCAGCTCGGGGCCATGGGATGAGATGGTGGTGTATGAAAGGAACACGGTAGTTTTCATTGTCGATTCGGATCTGGCCGATGATTCGCGCCATGTAGACGTCGACAGCGGAGGATACCCGGGGGAGATATCGCTAAAAGCACACAACGAGACGCGACGGAAAAACGAATCGGAAGCAAGAACGGCGTTCCAAATGAAGTGCGGAAGCGTGTTCTCTGAACACTATGGTATGACTATACCACAACTGTATTTTTTCTTTCTCGCGAGTTTTTGTATTCATAGCCCGTTCTTCAGCCAAGCTAAGCTCTCGGAAATTTGGTGTCTTCGTCTTTTCAGTGGTTTTATTTGCAGATGCGGACTTTCTCAAGCTGAATTGTTTATTTTGTTTGCTTCCATCCTCTGCATTTTTATAAAAACAAGCTAAGTGCTGAAAAGGTTTTAAAAAAAGCATTGCGCTAAAGTACGGAAGGGTAAACGAAGCCAAAGTTTAAATAAACATTTTTCTCGTGTGTATATCTCCCGTTCCGTATTTCTTAGGAACCGAGCTAACCGAATGCAACAATTTTAGCAATTTACCGACAAGACAACCAGCAACGTAAATGTCGTACACAGCCGATGAACCATGCCCATCTTCGTCACAGGATGCCAGTAACACCCTAAGCAAAACTGTTGATTATAGGGAGCCTACGGGCGGTCAGTGTCGATTGATATCACGAGTCAAGGAGAGTTCCGAGGTCAACGAACTCGCGGCCATGATTTTGCTCCCGCTGTCCGATCGGTGTCTTGTACGTAAATCACTGAAGGATCTTTTTCTTTGTGTGTGATTTCTCCAGCCTCTATGGGACTCCAAGGGAGCGTGGGCACATACAGTCAACCGGGGGGGGGGGGGGGGGGATGAAGTGGTTGTGGAGTGGCCTTCACCGCAGCATCAATCAACGACCCGAGAAGGACAGGGAAAAGGAGGGAAGGGAGAGATGAACTGACCCTTGCAACGACCAATTATGGCTGGCTCTGGAAGCCCGTGAAAGGAAAAGTGAACGAAAAAAGGTTAATTGAGGAACGCTCCCACTTTCATCATCCTCTTCACATTTTTCCTTCCCCTCTCAGACATCCTTTCGCTCCCACGACCATGCTCGGGGCGCTTGCGGCGCAGCCCTTACCGTAACGAGCTCTTCTAGTTCTATGCATGCAAAAAAAAAAACAGCAAAAGTAACGCGCCTCCGAGCGAACGACAGCGGGGCGCGCTGGGTCGCATTAGCAAAGATTTACGGTAAACAAGAGTCGCAACGTACGACGCCCACGCCGCCGTCGCCGCAGGCGGCCCGAAGTGGCGAGGCTCTTCGAGCGTTTGGGGAAATGGCTCGGCAAGAGTTAGCGAAGAGTGGTTCCTCGTTTCCGCCAAGGCGAAGAAACCCCGCCCGCGAACCCTTCTTATAACGCGCTTCTCCTTTCATCCGGTTGCGCACGCACACACGTTCAGTGGCTTCGGCAGTGGCTTTGGCTGCAACACAGCAGGCGTGTTGCTAGATGAGCCGGCGTTGCTGCGCTGCGCCTCGCCTCGTCCTCCATATGTGCGCGTGTCGGCGCATTGCGAGGAAGCTATCTGTTTATCTGTCCGTTTGGCTGTTCGTTACTGCGCGCGTGGCTGCGCTATGAAAAGTGATGTTTGCGCATCCCTCGAGATAGCAGCGTCAATACAGAGCGGCAGGCCGCCCTTCGAGAAACATCCGCACGCGCACGGGTGACTTCTGGAATTAAATTAGGGAGGCCGAGGAAAGACTCCTTTCTCGTGGAACGATATGCCGTTTACTCAACATTCTGTCTCTCCTTTCCCATTCCCTCCCTCTCTCCCAGCGGCGTCCGCAGCGTTAACCTGGCGTTTGCTCCCGTGACGGAGTCCTTCATCTCGGGCCCGAGGCGAAGACGAAGAGGGAGTTAAGATCGGGCGAGAAAACGAGTCTCCCTTCGTCGGGATGAAACGCCGTAGCCGAGGCGACGGCCGCAGATGTGTTGCGAGCGAGGAGTACCGCGTGGGCGAGGAGCGGCAGTATGGCGTTCTTAAAGCATGCTGCACGAACAACAGATGTTTTAGAGCTCAGAATCGACTCCGGTATCTTGTACGGACATCTCGCTCCCCATTTATGATCCGGTTTACAACCTCATTGACTGAGTTTGTGAGGAAACACGAGTGCTTGGATAATAAGCTAAACTAAGAGAGAGAGCGTTCCAAGCTTATAAGTGAATTTGGCCGGCGTAGATTAGTTATGGACGGCAGTTCACCACGATGCTTCAGACCAAATTCAGCTACGCTGTTTGCTCACATACTGCCATTATTGGTTAGCACTAGCTAATGTTCCCTTGTATTTTGGCTAAAGAATGGCTATTGTTGGCATGTATTGGTTATCATCATTATTACCACCACTGCCACCACCATCATCATCAGTCTGACAGCACCCACTGCAGGGCAGGAGCCCTTCCCATATTTCCCAATTAACCTGGCCCTGTGCTGGTTACGACCAAGTTATACCCGCAAAGTTAATCTCCTCTGCCAACCTAACTTTGTGCCGCAGCCTGCCACGTTTGCCTTCTCTCGAAATTCAGCCTGTTGCCATTAATGACAATCGCTTATCTTGCCTTCTCATTGCGTGCCTCTCCCTTGCCTATTTCTTCTTGATTTCGAACTGGATACAATGCCGACTAAATTATTGCTAACGTTGACTAGTAATAACTAACTACCGCCAAATGTCGGATAGTATTGCCAAGTGATTGCTAGTGCTGTCTAAGTAATCGTAAATGTTGGCTATGTTGCTTTCCTTGGACTTTAGCTGGTAAAACAGTAACGTCTTCATTCAATCTCAGTTCAGTGCTTGAGTTGTCTGCCATACAGTTTAAGGCGAGCGCCTTAGATGCCTGATCAAACACGAAAACTGACCGTCAGCGTCAACACGAATGACGCAAAAAATAACCATCACGCGATTACGTCACATGATGACGTCATCAGATGACATCGTCGCTTGGTGAAAGGTGGGCCGATCCCGGAGGCAAAGCAAGACCACGTTAGGTGCAGGAGGCTTTACGAGGATCGGGGAAGGGATTAGTAGGTCGACCGAGAAGAAAAAGCGGGAGATGGCTTTCGCCTTCGAGTCCTCTGAGGCGAATTCAAAAGGGGCCCTGTGAGTTTCGTTCTCTGCCTCTCTCTTTCGCTTTTTTTTTACGATGGGACAGCGCATGCGCAGTTTCTCCAATACCGGGCCAGATGGAACCGCCTGACGTCCATTCCGCGGCGACCCATCTCGCACGCGGCGCCACATTCCCCCGCTCGGACGTGATTCTACCCAAACGAGTGGCTCATATTTCACCGGCTGTCCTTTCCGTCTCCTCCCACCCACCGTCTCTCCCTCCCTCGACCCTCTTCCTGCAGCACCGAAGACGAAAGCGAATCTTGGCGTTACGTGCGCCTTGCACCCACAAGACAAGCGACGCTGCCTCGCAGGAACCGGCCTTCCGCGCGACCGAGAGGAAGAAAAACAGCGCCGCGCGCGTGCTCAGAAAAAGGGTAGGCTACTTTGCAACGCAAAGAAGCAACGAGGAGAAGAGCGCCGACAGGACAGGCTGTCCCTTTCTATGAGAACGCGTTTGCTGCGTGGTTTTCTCGTCTGTTTTCGTAATGCTCTGTGGTCTTATTTTAGTTTCTTTTCACCCCGTCTCCGTCTTTGCCCTCTACTCCTTCCGTCCAAGCCCCCGGGCCAGCAAATGATGGTCGCGCGGTGGTTTGGTCCGGATGTTGCCTAGATGGCCTCGCAATGTGCTCGCTGACTCGCTCTCCTCTCCACCTCTTTTTCTCTCTCTCTCTCTTTATAACGTCACTTTCTCGTGGTTCGCGACTTATAACTGGCGTATTTCCTTGCGCGTGAGCTGCTGGAGCATCAATACCGCGTTCCTTTGTTACTGCTTTTGTTTTGTTCCTACAGTGCCCCTAGTACAATAAAAATGCCTCGAGGCCTTCACTCTCTTCCACATTCCCACTCTTCCATTCACGTCAGCGGATCCATTTGGAGTATGGGCCCGCGCCGTCCCCCCCCCCCCCCCCCCCCCCCCACCCTGTGTGCGCGAAAAGCCTATGTGCGCGTGCTTTGTGTAAGCGGTGCACATATACGGAAAATACGGGCGCCAGACGGAAAGCCGCGGAGGCGTTCTGCAGCCCGTGGTGGCATTTCTGCTCTTGTCGCGAACGTTTCTCTCTTTCTCCGTGTCTGTCTCGCTTTGCCTTTCGGCTGAGCGCGCCGCCACTATCTCCTCGTCATGTCATCTCGTCGTTCTTATATAGGCCGTCAACGCAAAGTAGCGACAGGTGTTCGAGAGTTTCGTCACGAAAAGCGGCGCCGAAGCAGAAATTGTGAGCGATGTACGCGGAGAGAAGAAGGTGCAAAAAACATCAGAGCTTCTGGAAGGCGTCAGAGTAGGAGAACGCCATGCACGTAGACAGAAGCAGATGGACGTTGATAGGTATACGCGTATGTTAGATATATAAATATGCAATTCATTATAGTCTGTATATATTAACACGAAAGTGTTTTATGCCGGGGTTCACGAAGACTCCAATGACGTATTTCCGTCACGAAAATGACGTCGAAAAAAGGTACACGATCAGATGACAAAGAAAAAAAGGTTCCGTCACCGGACATCGAACCCACGACCGCTCGGTCCGCAACAACAGATGCCGGGCACGCTATCCACTGCGCCACGGTCACAGACTCTAGAGGCTTTACAAACGCGCCTTTTATATCTACCACTCTCCCGGTCGGCGGGGCGGTGTTGCCCTCTGGGAGCGGTAAGGCAATTAGTCATTACTATGGCCTCCGCGATTAGCACCTGCAACGCGTTACACGTCCGTCCCATTCGGCGCGTATTCAATAGAAGTTCAATTTCGTCACTGCCTTAACACACCGCGAGGTGGCGACATTGGCCCAAGCGTCCTAAACGCGTCGGCCTCGCTCATAGCATCACGCTAATCCAAACCAAAAATAGCTCTGCGACGCGCGCCTGCCTCACCTGGGCCCGTATTCTCAAAAGGCGACAATCGCAAAAGTATCGCCTTTGGTGCGCGCCGATTGGCTATTGAGCAAACCGGAAAAGTTAGGGCGCCATCTGGTATTTCCGCCGACGTCAATTTTGCCTCATGGTGCTCGACGGTGCTCTCGACATATTTGCATTAAACGAAGGCACCGCTAACCGTCGGTTCGTGGTGAAGTCTAGCATTTCAGTGATGTAGGCGGTAGCTTCTAGTATTCAATCCTCGGTGGATATACGCAGCATTTTTTACGCTGAAGCTTCCATCGAGCATTACCTTGGGGTGTTATCAGCACTCGTTCTTTGCCAGCGCGTGTTTTTTCGTGGTTTGAACGTCCCAGGAACATGAACCGTGCGTTGCTTGCGTGGCTTATCGCGAGCCGGCAACATATTGAGATCTTGAGACGATGTCGCTGCGGCGGCACGCTACAGCTGAACTCTCCGAGTACGCCGTGTTAAACTCTCAACGAAAATACGTTTCACGCAAAGTTGCATTCTTTAAATATTATACTGTGCATTACATATACGAACAAAAAAACGTTGAAAGCACTTTCAACACGTCTTATATTTCAAGTAGCCACAGCCAAGCCGGCCAAGCAGGGCCATTGCGTAGAAGCAGCAGCACACGCTCGAAAACGCCGCACTCGGGTTGCTCTGCGCTCGTACGGTGCGCTCACTCCTGTGTTGTGAGACATTCGTACCACCAACGGCCAGTTGCAACAATGACGTCACAGTCAAGTGTTTTTTTTTTACTTATTGAACGCATCAAATTCTACGTCACCAAACGCGATACTATCGCCTTTTGCGATCGTTTGAGAATACGGGCCCTGGGGTGCTATGCAGGATGGCCCGAGCTTCTCGGGCACACGAGTTTGCTCCGAGCTTGCATTACGGCGGTCATGACAGGAGGACAGTGCGGTGCACGCGATAGCAGCGTTGATAAAAACGGCTACAAGAACGAGCATGGCGTCACGTACGCATGTGCGGCATTTGCGACGGTTTTCAAAGGAACGCCGCGAGCGAACGCGTCAGCGCCGCCACTCTGTCAACATTTTGACAGTGCAGCGACGTCAGCGTGATTGTCGCGCTATCTTTTTGCCAACTGATCATCGCGCCTCCCACGGGCGTGTTCGTGGACGTTTGTCCTCTTCCGGGCAAGTTCTTTCGTTCCACCTGCAGCATGGAAATTTCCACTCTCGAAGGCAACAAGGGCGCACGCGCAGCACTCTGGTGCAGCTCGTTTGGCTTCTCTAGAATATTAAAGATAAATAAAAGGACAGGTTACTGCTATACTTACATTACACGTCTGAAGATTTTTCTGTAGTGGCGAATCGGCAGAAACAATGCCTCCATAAACAAGCAAATAGTAAACAAGTAAACAGTTCTCACCGAAAATCCCACCAGGGGCGCTTGCTTCATAGCTGTGAGTGGTACGTCATGAGAGCGGTGAAAGTGAATGCGAGACATCGTACCCACGTGATGATATAACCTTTAGTTCTTCGTGCGTGTGTGCATAGTCTGTGCGATTAGGCTCATAGATGACTCGTGCCGCTCGCTGGCGTTGCGTCGTGAGCACTGTTTCTCTGCAAGAGGAAACGCGGTGGGCGGACCCGTTCTTCGCCACGGGCGTCTGTCAATCAAATTGATTGACGCGCGAACTCGGGAACAAACTCGTTGATTATGAAAAGGCCCCAGTTCAACTCGTAACTGTCATAGTGCCGGTGTGCTTGTGAAGTGTTTTATGCGGTGGATGCTACTCAGCAGCTTCTTTGCATATAAAATAATTTGGTCAGCTTGCACTGCTTGTGCAAGGCTGGGGCCATCGGAGCAGCTTGTGATCACCCAGCTTCTTCCAGCTTTTTACGTGGCTCGTCTACTCAGTATGCTTGGTCTGCTTCGGAGTAATGACCGTGTCAGTTCGGTCTCAATATTGGTGCTATTGATTAGGAAGGGCCTAACTAACATGATATTGAATGTCCTTTCTTAATTGTTAATGTTTTAATTACTACGACATTAGTTACCCAGGTTTAATTCGCAAGGTCCTGAATAGCACAGAGGTAATTAGCATAACACTAATTAGCACGATCCTAATTAACACGACTTCGGTGAGTAAGGTCTTCATTATATTTGTTTTAAGTACACGCCCCTAATTAGCGTCGTGTTAATTAGCACTAGTTGATGTTTTAATTACAGCGGCATTAATGATTCAGGTTTACTTCGCAAGGTCCTGAATAGTACAGAGGTAATTGACATAATTCTAATGAGCACGATCTAATTAACACGCTCCTAATTAGCGTCGTGTTAGTTAACATTGATTTATAGTGTCTTAATTACCACGGCATTAACTGCTCAGGTTTAATGCGCAAGGTCCTGAATAGTACAGATGTAATTAGCATAAACCTAATTAGAACGACTCTATTAACACGATCTCGGTGAGTAAGGCCTAGATTATCTTGGTTTTAATTACATGCTCCTAATTAGCGTCGTGTTAGTTAGCATGATCTTAATTACCTTGTTCCTAGCTTTACACGACTTCATTAGCATGGTCTTAGTAAAACGTGGCTTAGTTAGCTCGGCCTTCGCATGATTTGGCCTAATCAGGTTCGTCATAGCACGTCCTGACTGGGAGCGAGCAGGCGATGAAGAAAAGAACGACGAGGGCGCGCGCCGGCCGAGCAACGCGCTAGAATGTACAGGCCGACCATGGTGATTATACATGTGGCCTCGGCGATTAGCTCTAGCCGCCGTGTTATAAGGCGCTCGGTCGGAACTTATCTCAGAGGACACGGTGCTGATTATCCTAAAAGATACTTAGTGCAGACATTACACGCTTGAAAATGAATTCAAACAGCCCGCGCAGACATAAAAAATATAGTTAGTAGAGCTTTCTGCCACTTTTCTTGCATGGGTGCACTTCTGCACTCAGTGGAATGACAAACAAATGAAAGAAGTTTGACGATACCACCCAACCTTCTCCACCGCCCTTGACGTGACGCCGCGTTCCATCGTAACCAATGGAACGGAGCGCGCGCTGAGGGATGGATTTCACCTTCTCGTACTATTAGCTCGTTCAAAAGGGGGTGTAGCCAGAGCTCGGAAAGATCCCGAGTTTCGCCAAACTCGGGCCATCCTGCATAGCACCCCTGGCTGTAACGTCGCGTTCCCCGCTCACGCGCTCATCCCGAGAAGAATTGCGGCCGGGCTACCGTGATGGCACGACGCGCTTTGCGTTTCCCTCTAGTCCTGCCACGGTGTTCAATCACTTTTTAACATGCTGCGGGATGGCGACCAAGTTCTGCGTCCAATATGCGATGCTCCTCTGGCTATCACACCTCGTTCTTCGATTACGCTTTCACCGTTGACTACTACAGATACCACAAGGGTTTGTTTAATCATTTAGCATGGACGTTAGTCGTCGGGATGGAGATGTACCACCAATCATCAAAGCGGGTGCATCCACGTTAAACGGTGCTATAGCTGCCAGACATCAATATACATTGTGCAAACTCTCGTATACCAATGTACAGTAAGCATTCAGTTACTTCTGTAAGGGCACGCTTTACTTTCGTGTTATTCCGATTCCTATGACGGAGGGATCAACCATGGTTATACATATATATATATATATATATATATATATATATATATATATATATATATATATATATATATATATATATATATATATATATATATATATATACCGGGTGTCCCAGCTATCTTTAGCCAAGGGTTTAAAAATACGATATTAGAGGCAGGCGAGTGAAATCACCTGCAAATTACTGACAGTCACCTTGCGCACTACAAACAATACTTTGTTTGGTAATTGATTAATTAATTAACTAATTAATTTATTTATTAATATTATTTAATTAAATTGCTAAATATTGACTGTAGGCAAGAAATACGGCTTGCAAAGTTCGAGGGCGTCTTCAGAAACCCCAATTCGATTATTTGCGATAAAGAAAGTCTCACGTATACCATTTTTTCCAAGCTGCAAAGAAAGCCCGCGAAATACAAAAAGAACCACGTGACTAGCGCATTCTCCCGCCGCGAGAATGCTGCCCTCCGCCGTAGTTTGAGAGAACGAAATCAGCTGCGGCCGCGACTCGGCGGCTCCGTTGCAGCGGTAGGCTGATAAGTTGACGGTGGTTTCTTGGCCTGCGCTCGCTACAACTTGCACCGTCACGCGCGCCAACTGGCTGGCGCGCGTGACGCGTGACGGTATATATATATATATATATATATATATATATATCTATATATATATATATATATATATATATATATATATATATATATATATATATATATATATACGGACGGACGGACGGACGGACGGACAGACAGAGAGACAGACGGACGGACGGACAGACAGACAGACAGACAGACAGACAGACAGACAGACAGACAGACAGATAGATAGATAGATAGATAGATAGATAGATAGATAGATAGATAGATAGATAGATAGATAGATAGATAGATAGATAGATAGATAGATAGATAGATAGATAGATTTCCGCCACATTTATTGGCGTTATTTTTCCGCAGATTTATCAGACTGCTGCTGTTGGGCACATTGTGTAACAGTTGCTGAGTTCTGTAATAGTTCTGATATTATTTTTGCATAATTAGCGCTTATAAATAGTAGTGTTCCGTTCACCAGAACTATGGAATAACAGAGAGAGAGATAATAATATTTAATGAAAATCCCGGAGAGGTTAGCCTGGTTTGTCGCCTGGCTTGCTACTCCGGGTGTGGGGTGATTACTATGGTATATAGAATGAATTACATATACAGACAAACGGTACGTACAGTCACATACGCACATATATACACAAATGGTTCAGTCACAAACTTTTTAAGTTGAGTGTTCCTCAAAAACACCAACAGCGCTCTTGTTTTGCGCATCGCACAACTGCTGTCTTGCCACGGGCCGAGAAGGTGCCGCAGTTCCAACATCGAGCCGCGTTGCAAATGAAGTTCTGCCTTCAGCACAACCAACCGAAGTACGTGTAAATGTTTCGGTCACTCGGGAAGTTCTGTTAGAGCGAGTTTTAACGGCGGACTCCAATTATATGCATGAAATGTATAAATATCAGCAGAAAATAAAGCTTACTTGGTGGTTTTGGAGTGGTGGGCACTTGTACATTTCCGACAGGCACTCCATATCCAACTGATGGGAAAGAAAAAAAGGATAAATGATGTTTATTGTGACAAAACGGCACAATATATCGGCATCATTCAGGCTACCGGCTATCTCGACACGATATCTTTATTGCTACTGCCCAATTTCAGCAAACTGACTTTCAATAATTGATCGGCACTTAGCGAGAAGATCTTTGCTTGATCGGTCATCGTCTATAAGGCTTCTTTGATATGACAAGAGAAACGAATAATTTCTTTGCAACGCTACGGCACTTTATAAACATTGATAGCTATGCGCTCATGCGATCACAGATTTACTCTGGTGATGTTGGAAGCGTTGCGCCAGGTTTTCCCGACAGGGTACACCTGAGTCCGAGGTCACATTATTGCAGTTTCATAAAACTCCAGATCTATAATTTTGTGAAAACAGCGGCAAGTTTTTTATAACTTGAAGTACATGATTATAGTCTCAATTAAAACTGCGAAGTGAGTAGGCTTGCAAAATCAGCAGAGGCATAATTCTCCTCTCGTAGCGGCTCCACAGTGCAAAAAGAATTGTTAGCTGGGATCACGGTATATTCAATCAGTTAGGTTATGAGATTGAATAGAGGTTTTAGGGATGAAATAAGTTCCGCAATTCAAAATTGCGATCCTGGGGCTGCCACTCGGTAATTGAAAGTTAGGAAGTAGTGAGCGAGGTTATGTGGTCCGTTCGCACA
Source organism: Rhipicephalus sanguineus (assembly GCF_013339695.2). NCBI lineage: Eukaryota > Metazoa > Arthropoda > Arachnida > Ixodida > Ixodidae > Rhipicephalus > Rhipicephalus sanguineus. The sequence goes on from NC_051179.1 coordinate 52,819,286, forward strand.
AACGATGGGCAGGGTTCTAGAGACGACCAGTATTAAAACAAGAGTGCAGAGGAACCTAGTGGTCTTGTTTTGAGAACAGCGGGATCTGGATTTGTGGCAGGGCAGCCCCCAACTTTCTTACTTGTAATGTCTGGCCCATAGCATATAGTCATGCTCGCCCGCTGCGAGCAGTTTTTGTACTCCGTCACGGAAACACCGTAAAGGCGTTTGGAAGCTGAAAACGGTAAGGAGTAAAACGAAGAAAAAAACTGTCTTTTAAAGCGGTATTCCTAGTGAAAAGAATCACGAAGTACACAATTAACACAGAGCTAGCACCTCACGGTGGTTGGCTCTGTACGTACAGAGTGCGTACGGGAAGGTTGGCTAGACGTTTGCGAGGCGATGATATACAGAAAAATACCACACTATATACTGCGGTACAGTGCTGCCTAAACACAATAAGCTGCATCGTTTGTAGCGGCCGAAGATATTATCAGCTGGCTGCGAATGCGAGCTTAGCAAAATCTTTCAAGCAAGAGCTGCCCGCTCTCTGTGATGCTGCAGAAGTTTACGAACAAGACTTTAGCATCCAGACGACGGGCCAAACCGCTCTTTTCGCCCGCGGCCTCGCCGTCACGTGACCCTCCACTTCCGGTTGGGAGAGGCCGCGGGCGGCCCGGGGACGGAGGGCGCGAGAAATCCCGAAAACATTTTCACGGGCCGCCCGTACCGGCCCTCGACGGCGGCCCGTGCGCTCGCGGGGGTGGTGTGTCAACAAAACCGGGTTTTTTATTATCCTTTTTTGGTAGCTGGGCACGCCGGCGGCTATTCGAACATGTGTTCCTGTTTGAAAACAAACGCGCGGGATCATTCGCGTCGTTTTTGTGGCCCAGTACTCGTTCTACCGTGCTTGTGTAAAGACGGCTACGTGGAGCGACGATGCTACGTTATACTTTCTCTCATTGGTGGAGCAGTTCCCGACACTTTTGAACGAATATATCTGCAGATCCTCGTCGTCCTCAACCGATAGCGCGAGAGCCATAGCCGCCAGGGATTTCTTTCGCGCAACCTCCATGTTCAAACTGAGAACTTCCGTAGCGGTACGTTCTTTCCTCTTAGCTTTCGTGTTGTCACCTGGTATCAATTCTTTCGCGCGTCTCGCGCGGTTCTTCTCAGCGTATTTCTTTCCGTCACTGCATTTTTTTTCTTGTTCGCATGCGAAGCGCTCCCGACTTTCGCCTGTGGCCAGTGCCTTTTCCCATTTTCCGGCGCTTCCTATCCTCTTTTGTCTAGCTCCGTAGCCTTCGCTGCTCTCCCCTCCCCCTATTGTGACCTCTGTCAGCGACATCCACACGCCAACCCTTTGACTGACGCCACCTGCTTCTTGGGAGGCCGCACACCATGCTTTGCCCGCTTTTACACGCGTTTGTTTTTTTGTACCATCACTCCTGGCTTTACTTGTTTGTTTCTTTTGCAAAATAGGCTTTCTGTTTCTGCCAGCTCTGTGTGTACTGCGCGAATAGACAGACGGCTGAGCGGAGCCTGGGGTCTTGAGGCGTGTGAGAGGCACGCGCACCGCGTGTGAAAGTCACTGTCGCAGCGTCGCCCACCAAGTTGCGGCGAGAGGCTTGAACTAGCCTGGCCCACGCATCTCCCTCTCGTTTTGGTCCTCGCGTGTGTACGGCGCAAGCGGCCGGGCCGGCCGGGCCCCTCGCGGCCCCGGCGTCACGTGACTCAGCCGCCCGCGGCGGGCGGCAGTTTGGCCCGTCGTCTGGATGCACCATAAGGAACTCGGTTCTTTCTGCCTCTCGACTCAAGCTGGCGGAACAAAGTTCCTTCCTTCTCGTCTTGCGTAATCATAACACAGCTCCATTCTCAGGTTTCTTTCTCTCTTGCGTTAGAACTTGACTCCACGTTGAGTTGTCCGACCTGTGTTCTTGAAAATCAGAAAACACTCATCGTCACCTCGCCTCAACAGGGACAGAGGGACTATAATAGTAAGGTCGGTATGAGCTAGTTTTCACTGTCCTGCTATTCTGTACAGAGGCTGCACATGACTCAGCACCGCATTTTCGAAATGTAGGGCTGGGGCCCAGATTCACATGTCTTTCTATTTTCAAGCGTCTTTTCTTAAAGCTGGCCACATTTTCTGACAGCATTTTCACGATTAAGACAGGCCGAAATTTTCTCGTTGAAACAATTGTACTGCGTAAGAAATTTTGCGAATTATGACATCTGGTTCATTTAAAAGATGCCAGCACTTAATCGGCATATTTTCTGTCGTTATGAAATCTTGATTTATACGTACAGGGCGGCCGTGGGTATGCTGGCCATCTCGGTGGACCGGGATGGTCCGCTGAAAAAAAAAAAGAATCAACATGAAAACTTTCAGTGAACTCCTACACGTTCAGCACTGCACTGCTCTAGGCACGATAATACTTGTTGGCATTGCAAACTTTAGCAGCCTGAATGTAAAGCTGGCGAACCTAAATAAATAACGAAATTTGCCGCACTTGAACTCGCCTGTACAAGTCACTAAGCCACAACTATATGCTATAATCTTTGAGCTGTGTCAGCTATCCGATGATCTCAGTTGTCGTGACCATCATCATCGTTATCTCAACAACCACCACCAGCGATTACCACACGTACACATTGTTATAAAGAATGAAATGAGATATTCAGATGCTCTCGTATGCATGTTCGCGAGTGCTGTGCTTGTCATCGACCGCGGAGATAATTCGAATTCCAATGTGAACATTTCAATTTCGCGAACTGCTGCCTAACAGTTTGCTTTGTGGATTTATGTTCGTTAGAGCTTTTGTTATGGTACTATAGTCTCTACTCTTTGTTGGAAACTTTTTAACACGTCTATTAAATAAGAGGTGTAGCCGTCACCGCTTTACAAGCAACAGCAGCACATTTAACGAAGGCAATGATTATGATGACGATGTAAAAAATGTAATTTTTAAGTTTGCCCGTGCCATTAAGTATATATTCGGGGCACTTGGCTCAGATTAATCGTGACACTTGAGGAAATAATCACACTTCACTGAGGACAGATCTTAGTGAACGTTTGCCCATCGCTTTCCTTGTTTAATTTACGTGAAACTAATTTGAAAATACGAAAGTTATGTGCAGCTTGTTGCTCCATGGCACTCACGTTTGTTGCTTCCGTATGGTGGGCGATGCGCGTTGCTGATAGTGCTCTCTGAAATGAAATGGTGCGAACAAATTGTGAGAATTGAACGAAGAAAATACTCTCTGGAAACGTAACTCCAGCATTATGGAACTGTAAGCTATGAAGAAAGTAGCTGTAGGTTAGAGAGAGCGTGCTGGTTATTGCTAGCTCCAAATATGTAGACACAGAAGTGAATAATGCAAGATACAAACACTGGCGCTTGTATTGTTGTATTCTGCTGGGTATTCTTAAGACTTCTGCCTACATATTCTGCGCTTAACACCGCACAAAATGTGTCATTCTAACAAGGCCGTAACTCTGCACCTGTTCACTATGCTGGCGAAGCCTACTATGACACATTGTGTGAATAACGGACTTGTCTCATTAGCGATAACCAATTACTGTGGACGACGCTATCGTTGTAATTTCAGTTTATGGTGTGTCAGTTTATGGTCATGGTGCTCTACTGCTGACCCGAATGTCGCGGGATCGAGTACCGGCCGCGACGGTGGCCGCGGCGGTCGTATTTCGATGGAGACAATAAGCTAGAGGCCCGTGCGCTTAGATTTAGGCAAACGTTAATGAACCCCAAGTAGTCGGAATTTCAGGAGACCTTCAATACGGTGCCTTTCATAATAATATCGTTGTTTTGGGACGTAAAACCCCAACAGTAATTATTTATTTAGCCTGTGCAATCGAGCATTCAGTCGCGATTTGTCGGTAAGCGCGAAAGAAATGCTTTAGCTATCACTAAATGCGTGTAATAACTTTCAGTTACTTCGATAAACAACTGCCAACAGCTCACGTTAGGCAGGTCTTGTAGCACGCGTGTAAAGACAGTATGCTTCAGCGCTTGTGTGTGTGTCAGCGCTTGTGTGTGTGTGTCACTCCCTGTCCCGTCCTCGTTAATTCAGTACTGCGTTTAACTTTATACAGTGAAACCTCGGTGATTCTAATCTCACGGGACCACCAAAAATATTTGTATCATCCGAAATTCGTATCACCAGAAAGCATGGAAAAATAGCATGTGACAAAAGAAAGCTGGCGTACATTTTCATTCTTTTACAGGGCCGCAGCAACGTCAGGAAGAAGCCTGAATGATTGTCAGTTAAGTTTTTATATGTCGGAATTCATACCAACACTCGTAAATGCACAGCCCGTACGCGCGTATTAATGAACCAGGAGCGTTGTGACCCGAGACAGATAGCCCCTTCCAAATTTTAGTATGCTTTTTTGCTTGACACCGGAGTACTGCAGCGGAAGAAACGAAAGAAGTGCTTTCACGCGATGGATCAAGACCACAAAATTACAGAACCACGGTCCTGTGTTATGATTTTGTTATCGCGGAGGTGTTGGGGATGTTTTTTGGGAGATTACGGCCGTGCCCGCAGAAGTGCGACCTCAACGGTCGCGCATATTGACGTTGTGAGGCCTGACTCCTTCGCCAAGACCGTCCTCGCCTTCTTTCGGTCCTCGTACACCTTTCTTAGGATGTCTGATGCAAGAGGCAGGAATTGTAAACGCAGTACAACGACAGCAGTCCGCGTCAACGCGTTAGAAAAAAAAAGCACGGTGCTAATGTCATCTGTGATCTAAACACGAAGGCACACGGAGGCATGTCAGCGTCTCAAAGATTCGTGCACACAATCTCGGAGGCCGTGACACGTCTCTGAAGGTTTATTCTGACCGTAAGAAAAGTGTTTTGCTTACACCGTGATTCTGACGATTTGGAGGTGCGGCGCGCATGCCCACGCTTGCGTTCGCGCGCTCGCACGTGCTTCGCGCGTCTTCCACAACAGCGCGGACAGCACCTCACCTGGGCGGTAGCGTACGTTCGTATCAAACGTCGCTGGGTGAAAATCGGTTCGCAACAACCGTACTGCATTACATTGCAGGCCAATGGGCCTTGGCCGGTACCAACGCAAAATTCGTATCACCCCGAAATTCGTATGAGCTGTGATCGTATCACCGAGGTTTCACTGTACATATGTCGCACCAACAAGGCCAAAGATCCACCCTTGCTTCAAACAAGTTGTGTACTTTTCGCAGGAATAGACTTGGGAATGAATAAAGCGGTAAAAAGAAAAAGTTTCGTGGCTTATCGCTCGCAATCCTACAAGTCCCGCTGAAGTAGAAAGCTGAGACAGAATGGTCAACGGGCCAACAGCAATATCTTCACACACACTTTCTTTTGTGACTCAGTTGTATAACATCGTTACGACTGCTGAAAACGTATAGCGCGTCGTCAGAGCGCGGTATAAAAGCCTGGATGGTCTAAGAAAACAGAGTAAGCTGAGTGCATCACCACATCGCGTTTATTAGTTTTATTGGCGTGCTCCAGCGTCCAAATGAACTTACGTGATGGTGGTACTGGAATTTGAGGAACGGGATCACGCTCACCGTACGGCCCTGTGACAAAAAAGGATAACATCATTTCCTGCAGTGTTCGTGAGTGCTTCTTCTATTTCTCGTCGTTGCTGATGTGAAGAGAGGCAGAACGGAGAAGAAAAAAAGGAAAGACTGAAGCGTTTAACGGCGTTGCTTGCTTTTCTTACCCTTTACTAGATTACGGCTTAACGATGTTAAATACGAACACCATCCTCTTCTTCTTTCTTTCTTTCATTTTGCTTCGAGTGGAGAGAATGTGAGGTCCCTAACTTGGTGTTCTAGTTTCCTGTCGAGAAGTACTCTTGACTATATTATTAGTCAGTGACGTAGAGAAAAGCGTGCGCCAATCGGAAGCAAGGTACGTCGCTTCTTTGTTAGCGCTGAGTTCGTTTGTTCGTCTCTTTATTTGCTTTTAACGTCACGAAAAGTAGCTTAACTTTGTTTATCGAACTGTGCGGCGCGAAGGCCTTTTAAACAGCGACCGCGATTGAAGAACGAACTGGATGCAATTACTGTCATCCTCGAAATGTGTTTCTTAAGAGTCTGACGCGGTTGCTTCGTGTGCGCTCACACTGCGACGTTTGTAAAAGCTTGTTCTCTGCTGAACAGTAATGTTTGATTGTTTTGTGCATCTATGTTTAGAAATAAAGGTGTGACGATTTAGAGTACTACATGTACTCTACTATGGGAGAGCAGTGAGCCGTCCCGAACATTTGTAAGCAGCTCGATGCACGAAACCAAATACGACAGATCACAGACAGATAATTCCCTTCACTAGCTATGGCACGCAGCAAAGCATCCGAATGCCTTAGCAACAAACCTATGTGGGGGCAGGTTACTGAATGTGTAAAATGAGGCGCATAGTGCTCGCGGATGTTTTCTTGCTGTATTATAAACGCAGCAGCAGCCATACTACATTGGAAAATGCATTTTTTTTAAAGAACTGGTTTAGTGGACACAAAATTAAAGAAGCGTTTGTGATAAGCAGTCATGTGTCACTTTGTACAAAAGTGGCGCGCTATGAGTTCAACAGTGAACACAGCTAGTACAGATGTGTGTGTCCGTGAACTTTTCGGTGAAAAGGTGAAAGGTGAACCACGGCCACTCGATGAACTTAAAAAGACACATAACCTTTCCAATATAGTCTTTCTTGTTATAGTACTTGTTATATAATACACTTGTTATATAATACTTACTTGCTGGAAGTGGCACTCTCGGAGGCACCTGTGGTCTTTCCTGAATCTTTGTCGACGTGTCTGCGCACAAGCAAGACGGAAAATAGGACAAGAGAGATTGACAAGATAACATAGACAACATGACATATTCTGTTCTTTAAAACCACGGATATTAGCGGCAAGACTTTCATCTCCGGGAGTGCGCGTCAAAGCAAAAAGCCATGGGGAAGGCACTAGAGTAATCGATTCCTCACTGAAGAACATTCTCCTCGAAGGATATTTTCACATCTATGGACTTGGAGATAATTTTGAATCTTTAGTTCCAGGTTTGTTGTTGAAGCTATGAGCGCAGAATGATCAGATCAGCTTTGCGTCTCCTCTACAAACGAAATAATTCTCAATGGTAAAGTCTCTGTTGAATATATCGAGTAGGTCTACAAGGGGGGCTGGTTGGTGTTCGTTCATCGTGAAAGTTGCGCTATGTGGGCAATATCTATGCAGACTTGGCCTGCATAGTGTCTACTTAGCGCAACTTTAACAATGACTGAATCTCTCTCTTTCTCTCTCTCTTTTTCGTGGAAATGGCCTATTACAGAGGCTATAAATCTCCCGTTCCTCGCCTCCTCTATATTTTTTTAAATAAAAATGTTCTTGCTGCTGCGTTGTTTCTACGCTCAGCTTGTTTTACTCACTCTTTCCCCCATTTCTCTTCACGCTAGTGTAGGGTAGTAAACCAAAATCAGGAGTGCGAGAATTCCTCTATAACGCTGAATTATATCAAAATCTAAACATCTTCACGCTAGTAGAAATCACTAAGGAAATGACTAAAAACGACAAAGGAAACAATAAGAGGCTGCAGTGGCGCGACCGTGTACAAATAACAGATAAAGACGCAAGTTTCAATCTGTTCTGGTTTTTAAAAAACCCTTACCTTTAATGGGCGAGCCTATCCTTCGGTCTATGCTCCTCGCCACGTCTGTTTTGAAGGAGGGAGAGAAGTTGCGGGAGTTCATTCACGCATTGCAAACCTGCTTTATTACTCAACTGTAGTGCAACAAACCAAACACAGATGTCTTCCGGAACACGGCTAAAACATTAGACAGTTTTAGAATAGCATACGCGGATAGTAGCGTTCTTTGAGTACGGTACGCTATTTTCGCAACTTAACGAGGGCACCCAAGTGCATAGCGTATGACGTATGCACAGTGGCGACAAACGCTAACGCGCTTTGCGTACCCTATTCTAAAACTACCTACTGTGAAGCCCCTTTAAACTACGTGGACGACTGCAACGCAGCGTTTCCGAGAGAAATAATGACCAAGAAACCGGCCATTTGCATGCGCTGCTTTATTTGGATTTTATTTCATATTCTGATAAACTGTGTTTACCGATTTCCTCATCAGATATGGAGCGCTGAACTGGAAGACTTGAGGTGTATTTTTCTTTTATTAAAAAATTTCTTTTGGTCGTTTACTTCGTCGGTGGCGGCGCTTTTGGCGACCGCAACACCGCAATCAGAGCGAAGAATAACGTTCACGGCCGGCCCCCTATATTCGCGCATTTTTGTTCGTCTCTTTTTACCTCGGTAGCTACTTAAAACGACCACACGCAGAAATAATTTTTTTCTTGCTCTCGGCCATCAAGATTAATGACCTGTAAGCTCTTTTCATACGAACGTCTCGCACGAACATTTTTTATCCTTTTATAGTGATTTTTTTATTCGCCTTTCGTGACGTATTATGCGAACGCTTTTTAGCGCCGGCAAAATTGTGGGAGTCGTTTTTATGGAGCTCGCGACGCCAGAAAAGCGTGCCGCCTCGGCCGCATACACGGAAAGTTGAGCGTGATAGGCGCTGCCATTTGTCACACGCAGGTTTTTTTTTTCTTTTTTTGTTAGGGGATTACAAATCGCGCTTGCTCACTTCAGCACATCTTGATCGCCTGTACTTTCACACATTTCCTTACTGCTTACACGCACCAACGACAAAATCTAAATACCAACTTAAAAAAAAAAACATGTTACCCTAAAAACCTCTCGGGCTTTTCTTTAATGTTCGCGCCAGGCGACCGCATATTCGATCCAAGTAAAAGGATAAATGTCAACGGTGTCTTCTTCAGCCGCTCAATATAAATCCAAAAGTGTGATATATCTGGTTACTTCTTATTCGTCTGTTTCTACGAACGAACTTTTGATAGGTTCCCCTTGATCGAAGTTTTGGTAATATATTGTGGATCCCTGTGCCTGCGCGTCGTAAATTTGGTTGGGCTAGGTTAGGTTAGAGGCGTAAATGATCGCTCACGTCGACAGCGATTGTGTGACCGCAGCCTAAACTGCATTAGAAAAACCCCCTGCTCCCCCCCCCCCTCCCCCACCTGACTTGTACACCAACTTTAATCATCTTTAAGCAATGATGGCGAGGGTGCTTATCAAAACGTGAAATATTACACCTATAGATACCGGCTCCTAATACCTTCGGTGGAGAAAAATGATCATGGAACTAACTTATCTATAGAATTACCTCGCGTCTATATTGTAAACTCGAGCGGGTGACATGACGATGGGACTCGTGAGTGGTATGAAAAATGCGGTGATATAAACGAGAGCACGTTTAGAGGCACTAAAGGACGCTGCAGATGCTTAACAGTGCGTTACTAAACAGAAGCCCCGTGTCTTTTGGCGGGAATTCGGCGAAATTTAGTGGCAGTGATTTCCATAGCGAACTCATGTTGGCGAACTCATTTCCATAGCGAACTCATGTTGCGACAGATGGCGCGACAAACGTCGCAGAATCTGAGGTGGCATGTGGAATCTAGAAGCGTAAGACACATAAGTTTGTTTCGGTTAAGCGCTAATATAGCCTAGTGAGATAATGACAGACATCAAACTTATAACTGCATGGCCTAGCCTGTATCTTCTGTTCATATATGTTTTTTTTTTCTTCAGAGGAACGTATTTTAGTTTATAGACGTGCTCTGGTTTAGATTTGTAAAAGCGCTTACGAGCGTTGCGTAATGTCTTGTTGATGTAGTTATGTCCAATATTACCTACATCACAGTTTCATCGCGCGATATAATGTTGTTGCTCTTATGGTACTACGTAAGCAGCAGCGTTTCTTCATTGTCCACGACAGTGAATCATACGGCGAAAACTTTTCGTGTGCGTCGTCGTTGGGTGAACGCGTTATATTAAAGGAACCCTCACCAGGTTTGGGCATTGCAAACGAACAGGCGCAACACGCAGATCAGCTGGTGGAGATCGCGTATGCAAAATGTGAGGCGCTCGCTCGGCGTGAAACGGTCCACTTTCAAAACAGAAACGGAGGCCACGTGCCCTCCCTTTCGAGTGACAGACGCATGGTAAGAGAAAGAGACCTACGTAATAAGCACTCATCTACGTCGTCCAATCCGGAGCCTGCAATACGTGCGGCGCGACGCGCTATAGAAAGAGAAGGAAAGGAGAAGAGGCGGGGCTTGTCACGTGAACGTGACGCGCCTCCGGCACGATGGAGTACGCTGCGCTTGCGGACGCTGTCAGAGACAAAGGGTGAGGCTGTTCACTTTGGCAGTGAAGCTCGCCTTCCGGAGGCATCATAACAGCGCAGTCTAATTTCTTCTAACCTGTCCGATAATGAACCGATTTGAAGAATTCTTACAGGAAAGCCTTCGCTAAACGGCGCCTTACGATTTCCAATGCGCGATACAAAATTTGCAATGGGACCTGGTGAAGGATTCTTTAAGAGTCGTCCTTGAGGCCGGCTCACCGGGATACGTCGCTTTGAGAGTGTTCGGTTTTTCCTTGTAGTTTCCTACGGGGTCCACATCGGGATTCACCACTTGCGGCTTCTCGCCGAGATTCTTCACCGGCTCTGTTGGAACAGCGGCGAAGTTTGAGAGAATGTAGCACTGCGGGTCCACTTGCGAAACATTTGGATTCCTGTATTCTATCAGCTGTTTTTTTGTTTTTTTTTTACAACCTATAATTCAGCCAGCAAGCTACCATTAGTCTGAACTTACTAGCTCGTATATCTGAATAGCTAGATGTACGAGGTGTTTCCTTTTTAATTATTTCAGAGGAAATTGCCACATCCAGCTCCTGTCGTTTTTTTTTTTTTTTGTCACATAGGCTACGTGCCTAAGGCGCGCATAAGTAGCAACAAACACCTCAGCAGTAGTTTTACTGTATACTTAATATATCTAGTAAACTGTTTAATTATTAGCTTTACGACAGATGTTGCAATGCGAAAGTGAAGTAGAAAAGTGCCGAAATAGTGTATACTTGATCCGGCTCTCGTGTCCGTGCTCGTTATCGCTAACATAAAAAATATTGGGATATTTTATTCAACAAAAATTTTTGTGCTGAAGACAGCCTAAGGACCACTGCTATTAGCGTTCAATAAACGTGTTGGTCCATTATGCCATCCAAAGTTGCGTGATTGCACAATTCTGTTAATTCTTAAGTGCAATAATATGATTATATTAGCTTTGGTTTCTTCATAACTTTGCTGGCTATCTATAAATGTGTTGTGCGAAAAGGAACAGAAAAAGCATCAACCGTTCTGAGCATTGACGACTTGGGTCTTTTCATCCGTGTTGTGCGTGGGATCTGAAAAAAGGGGGCGTAGGACATAATCTTTCGGATCGATTACGGTGCCGCGAATTTGCTGATAGATGTCAAAACTAATCAAGAATCTAAGGAATGCGTCTTTGGAATGCAGTTTTAAATAAAGAAAAAGAAGACAAATGAATAAAATTAGTTGTTTTTAAGTTTTGTTGTTTTATGCACTGCTGATATCTGAGATCGCAGGCCTTGATCGTACCTCTCTCCGAGCCAAAAAGGACCTGAGGTTTCTCGGCCAAGTTGTCGACTTGCTCGTGACTCAAGTTCACCACCTGGGGCTTGGGATCGTTTTGTTCCGGGGGTTCTGAAAACACAGCCACGGCTACCGTTCCGACTTCTCTATAGTGAAACAAGTCAAAGACTTCCGAAGTCAAAATCACACGTTCTTGAAAAGCACCATTCAGGCTTACCCCTACGAAGGCTATACATAACCTGCAAAGGCATATTCACATATGTAAAGAATGAACATTTTCGTTCATTCGTTCTGGAGACATGCTTGCTTTTCCGTAAGGTATAATGTGTTGCCTAAGCAAACAGCAATCACGTGTAGATAAATATATGTGACTGTGACGTAGGTTTTATTGGACAACGATGAGTGTACCTTGAAATAATACCGTAAACACAGAACTATCTGTGTTTCCTAAGCAGTAACTACATTGTTCACACCAGCTGTATTAAGCAGATCCAGTAAACTTTATTACATTGTAATTCAGTACCATGCACTATCAACATATTTGTCCGTGAGTGATGATGGTTCGATGGCGATGAAGTGAGGCGTCCTGATAGGACGAGATAACAACCGCCCACGGAAATCAATCGCGAAAAACAAAATTTTTGCCTTACTTGGTGAGCTGACAGTTTGCGGCAGTTGGTATCTTGATGGAGGGTCTCGTAAGGAACCTGTAAATTACAGAAATTTGACATTTCACGTCAGAGAGATTAACATTCGCGCACTACCCCTAAAGCTCTGGAATACTTTAACGAGGCTTTATTGCATTCCGCTGCTAGGAATAGTTTATACTTCACGGGTAAGGGGACTATAAAACTAGTTTTAGTTTCGCAGGCTCTACATCTTCTTCTTCGCAAACGGTTGCTTAATTTTCCAGGATGTATGGGCCTTTTTGTTCACTTTACTGGCACAATGGATGAAGTTTTCGAGATGCTGAAGCGATAGTTTCAAACCGCGCTGCGCACTTCAGAGGTGGTGATAACATTCCTCTGGTAGCTGGGAAGTTCTTAAAAGACGTGTGCGCGTGCGAAAGCTGGCTTCGCCACAGTAAGAGTCGTATAGCAGAGAAGCTTGCTTTAAAGGTATTTTTCGTTTTTTTTTTTTTTGAGCTTGTGTTTTAAACGGAGAACGTGCCATGGCAGCTGTAAACGCAGTGATAAATAACTGAACAAATTAATTTCGTGCCTCGTGTCCATCCCCACCTCTCTTTCTTGTCCGTAGTGCTCTGTGGCGCCGTTTACTGATATAACGAACCGACCAACCCAACAGTACGCCTTACAGTGAAGCCGTATACGGCTAGGAGGTGGGAAAATGTGGAGGCCCGTGAGCCCGAGGGTGCGCAGCAACTATAATGAAGAAGCAGTCAATAATTGCTGGGATCTCACGTCCCAGAGCCACGATATGATTATGAGAGACACCGTAGTGGAGGATTCAGGAAATTTTGAGCACCTGGGGTTCTTGAACGCGCACCTATACAGTAGAATACAACTTTAGAAGTCTGTGGCATTTTCTCCTCAAATGCGGATGCACACAAGCCTTCACCAATGGGCGCGCACTCCAGACTGACGTCATGAGCCTTACGGCCGGTAGCCCCGCCTCCGGACAGCATTGCCGAGTGCAAGAGCGGGACTATTCCTTTAGTCGCGGAGGCGATCGGCTGCCGTGCTTCGGTCATGTGGGCGGGGCCTCTCCCGAATTCTTAAGTTGTATCCGACTATAAATATAAGTACACGGGCCTCTAGCATTTAGCCTACATAAAAATGCGGTCGCCGCGGCAGGGATTCGATCCCGAGAATAATGAAAATGCATGCGCGTTCGGAAAAAGTAATTACTGATTTAATGATTAGAAGTACTTTGTACTCTACAACAAGAGAGAGGTAAGCCGTCCCAGATAAGATATAAATTTCTACAATAGAAATGCTAGCACAGGCGAGTAACGAACAAGTAATGCTAGCACGCGCTACCTCGAAGGGTCTCCGCGCTTGCCCCAGTTTCTCTTCATCTTTTTTTCAGGATATATGGCTAGGGATGACACCTGCCACAGCATGAATCGATACCCATGAAATCATTTAGGTGTTCTTAATACCCTTTAAGCTAACGTCACCAAATGCAAAGTTTGAAGCACGCATCTCTTAAACGTGGTGATAGAGAAAGCAAAAGCTTCAACAGAAGACACTTCGATAGATCCCAGCTCGTGATAAACACCGGAGTAGCACGTTTCAGCTTCGCCGGTTAACCACATGTACGGACTGCTTGGACGGTGATTTCTGATGTCATATATATTTAATAAATTGTGCCTTGTTGATTCCGCGGTTGCAATTTTACTGACGTCGTACCATCAAGACGCATGTTGCATTCCTTCGCCAAGAAATTGGTTCGCCACTCGTAATACGTTGCAAGTGATCGCTACAGCAAATAATAGCGCTGTCATTGTGCTCTGAAACGAAATTTCTTGGACCGTGGCCACATCCATCGCAAGCGTATAACTCTACACAATAACTAGCGCAGATTTGGATGTACCGTCCCAGGCGACCGTTAAGCGCTGAGTTCTCTGCGTGTAATGTTCACCCCCTCCCCCTTTCTCCTTCTCTCGCACATCATATTTTCGTTTCAACGCGATAACGTTCAAGAGCTCGTTTCGCAGAAATTCCGATGTTGGCGATGGCGGCGGCGTCTTTGGTTGTGCGCGACAAATCAGCGTTATCCGTGTGCGAAAATTCGAGGTAGATGCGAATAAAGAGATAATGAAATATCTTCGGTTTGAGTGAGACTGGGGATTCGAACCTGCGACCCCTCGCTCCGTGGCGCGATGCGTTTAGCCGCTCGACCACCACGCATACATCCTCCAGCATGCTAACGGCGAGCTATTTATATACACCATTTACCGTTGGTGGTACACACATTTCGGAGGTTCTTCAGCGTGGAAGAGGCTTGATTATCACACGGGGGATGGTGCAAAGGGCCCACGGGTGGCTTTTAAATGGCATCGCGCATCCGTGTTTCGTCGCGCCGCATGCATAGATATAGGAGCAAAACAGATATTTGTGCTAGTTGGTATCGATTCATCTTGAGGGTAAAGAAGGGGAGGTGCAAAACAAAACAGGGATACCAGTGCGCCTGTGTGGTCGGTCTCCTATTTATGTCCCTGTTTTGTTTTGCGCCTCCCCTTCTTTACGCTTAAGATGAACAGATATAGCAGCCGGAGCGCGTCCGCATTTCGGCTTTCCTTGTGGCACGGCGTCCACCGAGAAGCGAAGCCACGGTAGCGTTTGGGAAGGCTATACGAACACGGTCCGATTACGCTATCGCGTTCTACTCTTGAAGGCGAAGGTCAAGCGTCGTCCAAGTTTTTCTCATTTTCCTTGCACCCATTATTTAGGGTAGCAAACCGCACACTTGTCTCGTTGACTCCATTGTCTTTCTTGTTTTCTCTTTCTATTCATAGTGACCCCGTGGCTTTGTCTATACGATGCTTGGCCAGTAACGTTCACCACGGCAAAACTGTGGCTATAATTTTTCTTACCGCTATACAGGTAGCCGAATGGGGAAAATGTAAGGCTGGATTGAAATACAGCATTCTCTAGTAACAATCTGCGACAACCAATTACGTTGAAGAAAAGCTCGCATAAAGAAGCGACATCGATGTTGTGAGCCTCGGCGGCGCTCAAACTGCACATCGTTTCCACGCTTGCTAAACGGACCAGAATGGCTCCTCTAGCGCACCCTACCACCGCATATTTACCGCTAGTGTGCTTATAAAATGTGAATCCATGTGTGTTCCAGTGCAATTAGCCAGCGTTTAAATCCCTTGGTGCGTCATTAACTGGAAAGTATTTTATTTTTTTAAAGGTTTTCGCAAACTGGGAGCTTGCGAGAGATTTTTTTCATTAATTTTATTATTTGCATACGATCCTTGGACGCAAGCATTAAAAGTTTATCTTAAGACATAAACTTTAAAAAATGCATATATCTTGAGTTGCTGTTGACAGGTAGGTCCTCGTGTAGATGAATTAGAGGCCATGTAGTGAGAAAATTAATTGAAACGCTGTATAAGAGGTGAGAACGTATTCTTCTTACCTTCATTTGGTGTATTGATGACTTGCTCCTTTTCAGGTATATTCGCCGTAGGATCTTCAGGGTGGAGGAAAAGAAAAAGCATGCCATACATCTTGATCAATTACCAGAAAATGAACGTCAGCCAACAGTACTAGCACTGCACTTTCATTTTAGGTGGGCCGAACACGAGCCCAACGCGATAAATGCGATATACTTGAGACGTGCATATTACCTTCGTAAATGTGGGAAAAGGCGTTAGCAATGTGTCATTCATAGAAAAGAGTGCCAATTTCTTTTAGATATCTCTTGCTCAGGGGTATGTCCCGCAGCCTGGTAGTCCGCACTCACACTACGCAAGTGCAATTCTCCTCCTTCCCTCTCTCCAACAGCTGCGCGTTACTCTCTCCATTTCTCTACCAGCACCTGCTTGTGCTTCTCCTGCGTTCTCGCTTCTGCTCTCGCGGCGCATGCGCTGCTCTCCTCCTCTAGTCTCCTCTCCTTCAAGTGGTAGAGCGCTGCGTGCGTTCAGTCCAGCGCTTGCTTCGGTTGACTCCTCTGAAATGCGGGCTCGACATGCCGAAATTCTCTCCTGCGCAGCGCCGCGATGAGCGCCAGCGCATGCGCGTCCCCTCCCCCTCTCTTTCCTCTCCTACGCTGCCTCCCTATCGCGCGCCTGTCGACCGCGTTCCCCGCTCGCCCTGTGAGAATTAACGGCCAGGCTAGAGGGAAGACACGACGCGCGTAGTGTTCCTCTTCGCGTTCCACGACGCGAGGTTGGTAGCATGCCCGAGGTCGGTAGCATGCCCAACGAACGCCAACGGAACGCGATCGTGCAAGTGCTCCCGCATCGCATCGCCTCATGGTCCCCTTTAGTGGGAGATGGTGTAATTTTTTTCTCTGTCTTCTCTGTACTACAGAAGTTACCAGCGCTGCTTTCTAATCACTTCTTTAACAAAGTTTGTGGAGAAGCGTAGGATGACACATGTAAACGTCTACAAAAGCAGCGTCCCTTCGATGGTTTATTGAAGGTACATGGTCACAGTCTTCAAATGCCTCCTTCTTTCTTCTGCACTTCTGACTTTTTGCAGTCTCTTGTCTTCTTCATCTTTGTCGCCGTTCGGTCTATGCCCGGTTAAGTAAGCGGATCACTGTCATACTCTATGCTGATCATAGGTCGGCAAACTCACTCATGAGTCGACTCACTAAAACTCACATAAAGCCATGAGTCTGAGTATTAGTGAATCCGGGTGAGTAATATTTCGGTGAGCTTGAGTCCGAGTGAGTCCGGTTGAGAAAACATTTAGTGAGTCTGAGTCGGAGTGAGTCCGGCTGAGGAAAATTTTGGTGAATCTGAGTCCGAGTGAGCCCCAAGCCCTAAACATATTTCATGAGTGAGTCTGAGTGAGCTCCACATTTCTTGCCGGCCTATGATAATGATAGATAGATGCCCTGGTCAATCTCAAACGCTTTTCGAGTCGGCGTAGCGACTTTTCTAACGACGAGGTATCAGCGAACGTGATCAAAAAGCGTTAAGACTTTTTTTACTTCATAGTTTTTATTGTTTCTTCATTGTGAAAAAAGAATAGCGCCTATTTACGTAAAAACAAATAGAGCAATAATACACTAATGGTAACGCCCGTTCATGTTGCTATCATCCACAGTACACACACAAAGTAAACGCAATGGCTCACCTTTTGACACTGGGTGCACCACGTGAGGTTTTTCGTCCAGCGATCCCGACCTGAGCGTACGGCCGACTTGCAGGCCACCTCCGACTGCGCGAACAAGTGGATTTGAGAGCGGAAGAACAATACGCCAGAACTGCACATCTTACGGTGCACGAAAAGAGGAAAAAGCTTAACTGTGGCACAGATGGGATGCTAAACAAAAGGCACAATGTCTATTTAACCAAGCTTGCCTTTTCATTTCTTTTAGTAGTACCTGTCTTATGTTTTCTATTTTCCGATAACAGAATCTTGGGAACATGGTTCCTAATATATTACAACTATAAAGGCCCACTCACACCTGCGACTGGCACTGGGGGGGGGGGGGGGGGACCATTCGCGAGTGGCGATCAAAAAGCGACTCGAGGCGACTGATGTTCAGACGTGTGTGCTACCTGTGTAGGTCGCCACAACGAATTCGCGTTTGCTCGCAGTGCCATTGCCTCGTGAAGATAAAATACCATCAAGGTAAAAATACCGTATTCAAGCAATGACGTTAACTCAGTGTTGAGTTCGCTCATGCGCGAGTGCGCAGTAACTTACTGGTCTCCAACAGGCCATCGGAACAAGCGTCTGCAGGAAACAGACCCCGATATGACGTTTCGCCTCCCGGCTAAAATAAACCGAAGACACGCTAGCGTGCTACACCGGATTCGTCTGGGCGTTGCCTTCACTCGACGCTTCGCGCACCTAATCGGCTATGCGGACAGCCCCGAACTGCGAACGCTGCCAAGTGCGCGAAACTTTAGTCCATATATTTTGTACCTGCC
Organism: Rhipicephalus sanguineus; assembly: GCF_013339695.2. NCBI lineage: Eukaryota > Metazoa > Arthropoda > Arachnida > Ixodida > Ixodidae > Rhipicephalus > Rhipicephalus sanguineus. Next base: position 52,837,406 of record NC_051179.1, read on the forward strand.
CACTATACGAGACATAAAGGAAGACGCTAACTTCAACGCTAGCAGGCATCGGAGTAACAACAGTTAGCGTAAGTTGCATTTTGTTCGCAATGTGCGACCATACAGTGTCAAAAACTCCTACAAGGGCTGTTCTAGACTTTCTCAAAAGCACGGGACTGGACACTAAGCTGTTATGTTAAGTGGCCATTGTACATACGCACACCACCTCTTCCTGTTCCCATCGTCACCCTTCATCACTTCTTTTCTCCCTTTCCCTTCTCCCCCGTGTAGCAGGCTAAAGCGCATTAGCTCAGGCCGACCTCTCTGCCTTCTAATAAATTCTCACTCTCTCTATGTCTCTGACGTCCAATTCCTGCTCATTTGATTGGTTCAGAGGTTTGCGACTGCAGCTGCACGACTGAAAAATTTAGCAGCGAGTGACTGAGCCTGTGCGCGACCAATGCCAGTCACACCTGTGAACGGGCCTTAAAAAGTACGCAAAACCGCTGATGTTATTACTGATGGCCACCTACCGACAGTCTTAACATTCGTTCCTTTCAAATCTCTCTCTCGCTGTTGCACTGTATTATCGGGCACGTAGGGTGGAACGCGTTTACAATTTATTGCCTCACGAGCCATGTAAGTCCATATGAGGCTATATAAAGAGGGCCCTGCTTTATATTAGCGATGCCTGCACGGTTATCCGACGTTCTATATTGCTAGAGGAAGCTGATCTCGAAGGCTGTGCTTTTTTGGTAACTACATACACCGAAAGCAACAGCGGAGCCAGAAACACGTCGTCGACGTCCCGTTTTGGAGGTGCACCTTTAAAGTAACGTCTGAAGCCGTGAAGCACGGAAATTAGCCGTTCCTACGACGGCTGAGTAATCACGGAACCATATTTCTCGCTAACAGGAATTCGGTTACGGTAAAAGGAATTCGGCGCAGAGCTTGCTAGAAAATGTAATATAAATCGGCATGTTTTCAGAAAAAATAACAAAATCAACAGACACGATTGCCACAAGTTGCTTCTTTTTTTTCCTTTTTTTTCGGTGTGTGTGTGTGTGCGTTTGTGTGCGTGTGTGCGGGTGTGTGCGTGTGCGCGCGCGCAAGATGCTTTTTGGCCACCCACATTCTACGTTTTTGGCCATTTGGTTAATGCGTCGAAATGCTGATAAATGTAAGCGAACGGAGTCAGCAGCAACGAAAGAAGAATAAAAATTAAATAAAAAACAACGACGAGAACAGGCCCAATCGGAACTAATTTTCTTCGGCGCCTCTGTGATAAAGAGCCCCCCAGGCGTGCCAACTCCACTCACCGTTTGTGCGAAGCGCGTGGCGTCTACTCGCAGTGGCATCTCCCAGCGGGCCTGCACGAAATAAAGAAAAAATAAAAGAAGGATGAGCATACGGACAGTCGAAGAAGCGGGCGAGTTGCAACTCTGCGCACGTTTTCGTTCAGAACACTGAAATCGGCCACGAAACAAACGGGCACTCGTTCCATCTGGGAAAGGTAATTTGGAAGAGGTAATGAGCTGGCCACCAAGGGGTTGAGGCGCCACTGCCCTAATGTTACAGGAGCTGGGGCCGTTTCTTCTTCTCTAAATGCTTTGGGGGGGGGGGGGGAGACAACCCCCATCAGACCCCCCCCCCCCCCCCCCAATGGCGCCAGAACCTCAAACACAAGGGACTTAGTCGATTTTTTAAACGAATTATTTCGACCTCTTTCCCGCAGTTTCCGGGCGCTGTCTTGCCGGATAGATAACATCTTACAGTACTCACGGATTGAAACGTGAAAATTTAGGGCTATGTAATGCAAGTACTTTTCGTTTTCATCGTCTACAGTTCGTGCCATAGCAGCGTAATTTTGACACGAACACTTACATCAGAGCCAACGTCACCTTTAGCGGCCAGATTTGCAGCAACATGATGCGGTTATCGCGATAAGTTGCTCATAGCAGTCGTTATACCAAAGAAAAAAAAAAGAAAGAAAAACGATGTCGCGTTTCAATCCGTGAGTACCGTGCACCACAGGGTGTGTCACTCGGTTCCCACATCAATGGACGGTACGACACAGTAACTCAGTAAGGAAAAGTGGGACGGCTGAACGTGCCACGTGTACAGAACTGGGGTAATTTTAATTATTTATTAAATGCGAAGCATTTCTTAGTGAACCTTTGGCACTTTGAGCGTTTCTATTTACGATTATCTATCTATCTATCTAGCCGCCTACGTCTGGGTGCTCTCATGATCGCCTCCTTAACTTGGTGTAGACCAGAATTGTCATGGGAGGGACGAGGATTTGACGAATATGACTGTTGGGTCATGATATGCATAACGTGAAAATCCTGTCGCGTACGTCGTGAAACCCTTTCCTCCAGACACGTGTGGCACATACCCGTTTACCACGGACCGCGGTGCACGCGTATGCGCCACAGGTAATTGACAGTTTATACCTACCCAGGAACGGCGAGAAGAGACATTCGCAATTTAAATGCGAGAGCGCTAAGAAAAACCGATATCGGCAGCGGTGACCCGACGAACGGAAAGAATAGAAATTAGGATCCCAGCAGGAATCGAACCCAAGCATTCTGCGTGGCAATCATGTATTCTACCACGGAGCCACGCCAGGTCTGTAAACTGGTTTGGAAAAACAGCCTATGCAGGCGTAAAGTCGGTGCAACGTCGATTGCAGATGTGGTGCTGGCTATCTAATTTTAAAAGAAAGCAATAAACACTACACATGTACCCCTACGATACAGGCATTATATCAGATTAACGTCGGTGGTTCTAATGTTGGCTCCGCTTTTATAGCAGTCTAATAAACATCGCATTTGTATTCCTATGATTCAGCAAGCTATAATGAAGCGTTGCTCGACCCCGGAGGAATACTTTAACGAAAGTTACGTATGATATTCACATGATTGCAACCATACAGTGCGCTTAGTTTCGATACTACTGACGTTTGTACTCTAACGTGAGGGTTGACGTTACGTCGCACCATAAGTTACCCTTTAAACGCCAGTGTTGTCGACGTGCCTGGTAAGCCCACAATGTGCACACAGCTACTTCACTTACAAAAACACGTCGATCCACGTCGTAACGCTTGGCTCAAAGCCATAAAATACAGCATAAAAGTATTCATTGACTGCTTCGCATGAAACCGATTCCCACGAGGCGCGGGATCTGCCGAATTTTTTATTTTTTAAATCTGCCAGTCTTGTTTGAGGCGCTAGCCGGCGGACAGTGAATAATAAAAAAAAAAAAACGATTGTTCGGACATTTTATGTGACCATTATAACTCACCACTAACAACAACGACATACCAAGAATTTTAGTCGCAGTTCTCGAAGTAGCACCGATTTAATACGTGATAAGAATGTGCGTCATTATACATGTCATTATGCAAAACAACCTGCAGTAACCTGCGAACTAACAAACTTGTAGTCGAAGAGATGGTTAGTTAGAACTAACAGCTATGACTTCAGCTAAGTTCGCGAATGCTTCCAGTGATTCAGTGTTTGGGTTCTGCTGATAAAGTCGGTTCCATTCTGTACGAGTTACGTCTCCCTAATAGCGTGTGGGTTAGGGTTACATATGCCAAACATTTACATTACCAGTTGCACAAACATCAAAGAAAACTTCGTTGAACACCAATTCCCATATAAACGTGGGATTTACCAAATCTTCTTAACTTATTTTTTTTATAGCGCTATCCGAGTTTTAGAGTTTGCATTCTCCGGAGACATAACTACGCGAGTCCGAGTAGAGAACGGATCGAGTCAAATAAAAGTGCGAGTAGTGAACGAGCTGCGCCTTCATTACTGTTATGACGAGATTATCGAGCGCATACCTTTTAATTGCACATATGCGAAGTGGCGGCCGTGCTTGCGAGATAATTTGTCGTATGCCAGGGCTCATTGTTCAAACTACCGGCACTAAGGCTCGTATCATTAGGCGATGAGGTCTCCGCCATAAGCACATACATATTGTAAGGCCTATTAGCGAACGCCGGGCTTGCCGTGAGAAGAGTAATCGTTATTTTGCGGCTGAAACATTTTCCACTGCGAAGACATTAAGCTGGTTTTGTTCTGAGGGAAACGGCCCGCTACAGGTTGTCCTTGTAGTCATCGTTACTGCTCATGTTGTTGTTGTTATTGTTGTGTTTGTTGCTGCTGCTGCTGTTGTTGTCGTCGACGTTGTTGTTATTGCTACTGCTGCCGATGATGATGCTGTTGTTGCTGTTGTTTGTACAATGTACAACTGTACAACTGTACAATGGCTGGTTTCACGAGGAAACCTGCAACTTGACTTTGCTCTATAGCTCAAAGTCGTAGGCCCGCAGCCTTTCACTTTAGTTGCCGGTTGTAGTCGCGATGTACGCTGGCAAACCGTTTTCGTGTTTTCTCGTTTGTCTGCCTATTTAGAGAAGTTCAAAGACTTCTCGAGACAGACAAACCTTGTGCGATCACAAACAGTCCCTTCAAACCAGTTATAACGCCGCTTCGTAGAATACAACGAGCCGTGGCTCAGTTGTGGTCCGATGATACGCCGTCAGTGCAGCTTCTTGAGCGTCAGCGCGCAGTCGCGACAAACAGCGAATGCACAAATGGCGAGCGCACAGCTTGCTCCTAGTTCTTCGCCGATGAAAGACAATGAACGGGTGCTGCCTAAGATCGACTGGACGACAGAGCGTTCACCCCTTCCCTCCTACCCTAGAAAAAGTAATAAATAAATACTGGTTACATGGCTTTGACTATCACCTGCATTGCGGGCCATAAGAGCACTGCTGTGCTTCCTTTTAAAGACAAGTGAGCTCCGCGACCGTCATCTCTGATAGAGTGATATGAACGCTGTTTCGTGCGTGCGAGCATTACTTGTTATCTTGTCTTCTTCTTTTCTCTTTTCAACCCGCCTTTTCCTGTGTTAATGTAGGGAATTCAACCAGACGCGCGTACACTTTGCTTACCTACGTAGTGTGAGTAACAAAAAAAGAGTGAGGGACTAAAAAAAGAAAATAAAACGAGAATAGTTTACCTCCAAAGTGCCTGGTGAGTGTGCGTGCTTTCGTTGATTGATGAAATATATGGCTTAACGAAAGACGCAACTAAAGCTCCAATGTCACAGCGTACATGTAAAATTAAAGTGAGCTGCAAGTCGTCATAACTCATCGAACCTTTAGTATAAACGCGCCCGATCTCACGTCGGTGATGATGTACTGGGCAGAATTCACGGAAGATTCACGGTTTACCGATGAACCTCCGCAGCTTCGCCCACTCATCATCATTCACTCCGTGGATATGCTGTTCTTTTGTGGTCGTCTCATCGCCGACGGTGACGTTCATAGAACTGTTTCAAACCAACCCGACCATAGAGCATTTTCAGGGCAAGAAGAAAAAATTTACTATTTATGGTTCAGCGAGTAACCAGGCCGCTGTATCCAGCGTCTTTCAAGTGACTGCACATTGTGTCTAACAACCCGCACACTCAGCGAGATCATCTTAGTTTTATAGTATATTCGTTGCCACCTCCCAAACTCCGAGCTCACGAGGCGAACATTTTTCTCATCCTTGAGTGCGCTGACTCGAAGGTAACGCAAAGCTTACTCGTGCGTATGCCTTACTGTGCCTGTGTTCATGACACTTGCGGTTGTTGCTTCTCACAAGAACTTTCTTGCTTGGAGAGGGCGCGGAGAAAACTCAGCTCAAAATGGCGACACGCTCTATCTACCCCAACTCGCTTGTGAGTCGTTTTGTGAGCTCGAAATATTGCGGACGTGCTTCTTGGTTTAAATGTGTTGCGTGCGGACCCACAAAAGTGAAATAGCCGCGTGGAAGGACTGTGAAGTAGCACTGTAATGGCTGTTCCGACTGCACTGAGCTTTTTGTCGCGAAGGCATGTCACGTGCCGGTCTCACGCCTCAAGGAGACCCGAAATATTGTCGACTTGTGCGCAGTGGCAAAAAGATGAAAGAAACAACGGCATTTGCGCAGGAAACGGCATCACTCAGGTGCGACGTTTTGCCAACGTGTGCTAACAGAGCAACGAGGCAGAATTCCAGGCAAGACCTTGCTTGGTAAGTACCTGCGATTACGTGAAAGCGGATTACTGCAGAGACTCTAGAACGAGCCCCATTCTCTTGCACTTTATCATTTTCTTCTATTATACAATGTCACACTCGTTACTAGTAGACGATAACCACCCCGAACAGACGTCCTTGTAAATCTGAGTGACTCTTTTCGTGATAATTTTTCTCGCTATTAAAGGGAAGATGAAGCACTTTTATTTAAAAATGACTTTGGAGGGGATATCAACCAGAAAAGAAAGCAGGCGCTTGTATGTCGTGTCGTTTTCCTTGTCATTATTTATTTATTTATTTATTTATTTATTTATTTATTTATTTATTTATTTATTTATTTATTTATTTATCTTCCTGCACTAGCACTTCTAGCGCTTACACCTTCGGTATTATACATGTCACGCTATACCTTACTTCATAACGACTCTGGTAAAATGGCTTAGTCAGGGAAAGCTGCGAAAGAAAAAAAGAAACCTCATTTAGGCAGCCTTTCTCCTACCACCGCGGTGTGTAGTTTCCACATTATTTCGTCCGGTGTTCCAAGAAACGAGAGCAAACGAGAGCAAACGAGAAGAAGCGAGAACAAGGTAGATAACGCGAGAACAGCGACAACAGCAACGCATAGCCAAGCGCTTCTCCCAGACGCCTTACTCTCGCTCCTGTGACTTACGCCTGCTCATGCCGGCATCAACGGTCCGCGAAATCAGCGGTTTTTTAGCGCGATGGGAGGCCCCGTCGTGAACAGCTGTCGCCCGTCTATCGGACACCGCCAGGCCGTGATGCAACGAAGACCGCTGCGTAAGGACTCCGACAACTTTTTTGGTGTCTTGCTTATGTTATTTCATTATTTCTCGCGCTGGTTCTTGTTTACCTTATTTACCGTCGTCGTCTTTTTTTCTTTTTTTTTTGCGCGAGAAAGGGCTATACGCACACTTATAAAGAACAGCCCTATTCCGTATACTCATGATTGATAACAATAATTGTTAAAGGAACACTAAAGCTAAACAAGAAATTGGTTTAAATTGATAAATTGTACTCTTAGAACTCTAATGTCGTGAATTTCTCCTTCATAGGTCTATTAATGAAGGAGAAAATTAAGGCCAAGGTGTCATTCTTAAATTTCGCGCCGATGTCTCTGCGCGTGACGTGATGTATTTCGAAGCGCATTTTTCGTATTTTCGCCTCATTGGCTCAACGAAATTTGCTGAAACTCGGTATATTAAGTCTATGGCCCCCTCAGAGGGCAATGTACATTTCTGAGATCCTAGTAAATGCCGTCAAAATCTATGACGTCACGGCGCTTGATGCAGGAAGTTCATGGTGGCGTCGCCACCCGCATTTTCTTTTCGCGCGCTTTCTCGCTTACCAAGCGTCTTCTCGCGGCAAGCGTGGCGGTTTTGGTATTGTGAAAGAGTAATTTCAGAACATGAGAAAAATCGTTTTTCTCTTTAGCGTCCCTTTAAGGTTTTACGTAACAAAACCAATATGATTTTGAGAGATGCCGTAGTGGAAGAAATTTCGATCACCTGGGGTTCTTTAACGTGCACCTAAATCTAAGCGCACGGGCCTCTAGCATTTTGCTTTAATCGAAACGCGGCCATCGTGACCTGGATTCGATGCCGCGACCTTCGGGTCAGCAGTGAAGTGGCATAACCACGAGACTACCACGACGGGTCACCTGTTTTTCCCTTCCCCACCAGAGCTAAAACTTCGCACATTTTTCTTTCATACGCGAGCCATTTGATGTGTACTGCGAAGGTTCTCCGTTTTCTAAGAGAGGTGGGGCAATCGAGTGTGCCCGGTTTGCAGAAAATAATAATAATAACAAAAAAAGCAAAAGAATGCGCATAAAAAAAACAAAAGAAACAAGAACACTGTCGTCGCTGGAATAAAATAAAACTACAGACCCGTAAAAGAAATGCTGCCGGCCTCTGTTCCAAGCATTGTTTCCTGTTCATTTTTTTCATTTTGTTTGTTTCTGCTAGAATGCTAATGCGCCTTGCGCAGACTAACCATACGCATCGCCCGGAGCGGTATTAATTGCTTTCCTTTCGTCCTTCTTTCGCATCTTTCTTTCTTTCTTTAAAGAATTTCCTTCATTTTTTTCTCTCTCTCTCTCTTCAACATCACGTCATAGCAGTGCGACGCCCTTGGGGTCGGGAGGGGGGGAGGGGGGAGGGCTCGTAGCTCCCCTAGATTGCGGATATGCCTTGTTACCCGCATCGGGTCGTCCTTTCGTGCGCATGTTTTGACGACGAGCGCCGCAAATGTCTTTGCAATACAACGCTGGCGTCCTCATTCTCTCCTACTTCCCCTCCCATCCTTCTCTTCACAAACAAACACACGCTTCCCAACAACGAGCTATTCCCAGTCCAACCCTTCTCTTAACAGGACTCAGATACCACTCTCACCTCCATCTCTCACGCACACACATCCTTTTTTTTATTTATTTTGCTTTCCATTTAGCCTTCATGGCTGACTCGACGCCTCGTTAGCTCCGCTTGGCGTATGGCCCAGCGATGGTTACAGCGCAGCTCGCAAGGCTCACTGCGCACCCGGTCACGTATTACGCGCCGCGTCATTTATTTATTTTTTTACCCCGCGGTCACAACCAGCAGGTGCATCGTAATGAGAATATTAACACGCCAGATTTCCAGTCCTCGGGGCATAGTCACAGAAGATTGTCGGATGAACGTTGTAACATCACTCCTCGTTTTTTCTTCCCCGGGAGTAATTTGAACGCCATGTATACGGTAGTTCGGGGCTGTTCATTGAGGTATATTGGCGCCAGGGGCCGCATTCTTTGTAACGACATGCTACTGCTTTCGTTCTTCTTCTCTTCGATGCAGTTCTTTTCGTTCCTTCCGGTTCCCTGAGTGCCAGATCGCTTAGAAAATAACTTACGACACGGTTTGCGCTAGTCAGCATTGACGCGTAAAAGGAAAAAGAAAAAAAAAAAATACGCTTAAAGAAAGAGATATCGGGAAGGGATTCGCTTTTGCGAGGTTGCCGAGCCATGGTTATCATTTAACCTGTTTCCGCGCGAATGCGTTTGCTTGAAGCCGGTGTCCGAACATAATCGCGTATATTTTTTTTACGCTCGCGTGCAGCATACTACTTAATTTTCTGCCGTCGCTGTGAAATATGTCGGAGGAATTTGATGACATATGCAGCGTTATACGTTGCCTTGTTATTGAACCCATGCTTACACCCGCGTGCTGGTGCAGCAAACCATATATTTTTTTGACAGCTTTCAGCGGTGTTGTGTTTAAAGGCAGTGTAAGTCACACATAGTCACCCCCGTATTCAAACATACGCTTTAACCTGAAATCACGGGTTGATTTGTTGAATGTAATATTCTGTCTCTATGCACAGGCTTCCGTGGTGCAAGCGAGGAAGAGATAAACGTTATGCCGAAAATGTAAGGAGGTTAACCGGAACACAAATATCCAGTTTGCTACCCTGCACAGGGGAAAGGGTAAGGGGAGACGGCAAAGTAAGAAAGAAAAGAATGAGCGTCCATCGCGAACCTCTAGGACTGAAAAAAATCAAGACGAGATACAGCTCTTGACACAAATAAAAGCACACTGGATTTACCGATTACCAAGATAATTGTTAAAACTGAAATGTACTTGATGTTTAGTTGAACCTAATAAAGCAGTCATCAGATGTCCGTTCTACATGGCAGGAAAAAACGCAAAGTAAAAAAAGAAGAAAAAAAAGAAATGCGATCAGCCCAGAGTTTTGTTCGTAAGGGCTTAAGAGTACCAGTCGTGCAAGAGTTCTGTAGTGTGAGCTAGCTAGTACGCCTTACCTCTAGATAGAGTGACAATGCAGGGAGCGAGACAAATCGAATGCACGGACGAAACGTTGAGTGCGTGGACGAGCTTTTACTGCTCACAAGTCAACATAGTACACCACAGAGGATTCTAAAGCAAGCGAATTATAATGAAGAAAACAAAGACGCAAAGAAAGAAAAAATTGGGCGCCAATCTGAATGGTCAGTCCTGTACTCCTGTCCCACTACAAATCTATAATCGCACTTCGAACAATCGAAATTTATTCATAATGTCATTTGTTTGCTGTCACACGGCAAAACTTGATGATATTCTGTCAAAACGATGTTTTCAATCGAACTCATTCGCATTTGATATAGGAGCGATTGATCTAATACGTCAAGAACATACAAGAGAGGTCGCTGATGGCGCATGTTTTTGTAAGCTTTGAAAGTGATAGATTGAATTAAAAATATAAACAAAACGACAACATTCACACTCTTCGCGCACCGCGTCATGTTGTCGACCGCGTTAATTTTAGTTTGGCTCTTGGCTTAACTTGCTTTATATTATGTAGTGTTGACAAATTGTGCAAAAGGGGCAAACATATGTTTTTACTGCAACTTCTTATCGCTACTTATAGATACAATTAGAAACGTTACAAATGCGTGTTTCGTTACTTTCTCACCTCTCCGAGGTCACGTGGTACAGTCAAGTTTCTGACGAAGTTTGTTTTCTTCGTGCTAGAGCGTGCAGGGGAAGTGGCACGAGGTTCGCATGACGTCATTCGATTGAAGTTACGATCGGTTTGTCGTGTAACAGGGGTAGTAGACGCAATTGAAACGCGATTTTCTCGGGGCGCACACGAAAGCGCGGTTGACGTCTCTACTTTGCCAGAGTATTGCATTCCTCTTTGTGGGTTTGTGACTTGCTGGCATCTTTTGCCTCTTTTGTGTGTTCCTTTAATGACTTTAGTTTCCCTGACTTTACATCAAAACACACTACCGTCTCATTCCCTGCCCTTCTCAATAACCAGGCATCATATATTTCCTTGTGCCCAGTTAAGCTTGGCGCAATGTCGGCGCCTCGGCTGTGTTTTCCGTGTATTACATACCCGTTACTTTGCTCAGATGTAGCCAGCGGCGACAGCATATTATTCTTAAACGCACGAAGTTTGAGCTGTTCACTGCGGTAAACACCCTACAGACGCGGATAAACTTGTAATTGGCATCGGACAGTGGGCTTGCCGCCTTTTCTTTCTGTCAGCCTGCGCTTCTCTACGAGCCGCCTGACAATGTGAAAGTATACAAGGGGAGGTTAGAACGGGGTGTGGGGGCCGTCCTCGACCGTTGCCTTGATGAGCGACAGACTCGCCGGCATGGAGAAGTCCTCGCGCGTTGGTCACGGACACACGCCGTGACCTCGGCAACGCCGCGGCGCGTAAAATACGGAAAGCGGAATCGAAGGAGCACCTTGGATGAGGGAGCGCACGACGCGGAACTTCGCGTTCGTTTACACTCTTACGCATTTCGCGTTTGCGAACCAGGTAGCTTTAGAATAAGCCCACGCGGGCTTTGCGTTGCTTGGGTATATACGTAAGCTATTTTTTTAAAATTAACGCTCGTACCTAAGACCTTAGTGTATGCCGCATGCGCAGCGGCAACAAGCGCGAGATCTTGCGTGCGCAAAGCTTTAAAGGGCCCCCTGAACAACCTCTGAAAATACAAAAAAATGTGCGTCTTATTTCTCTCCTGGCGTTTCCCGTCTTTTCGGCACAATACGTGACGCCAGCAGTCTGTTTACGTGACGTCATGAGGAAACGAGCTCTCGATGGCTCCATATACGAGGGATATCGCTTGTGAATTTTCTCCTACCCTGCTTTGCCATGCAGTCGTATGCCCGTTCTGTCTTGACTCGCACGACTATCGCGCGCGATCGACTGATTCCACTTCGTTTTGAGCGTTTTCGACTGCAGAAGAGCAGAGCAACGTGTAGCCGAAAAGCTGAAATTCCTGATAGGCTCAACACTTAGTGCTGACACTGTCCACGTGTTTTACGAACAAATAAGTGGTGATGAGGAGACAGCGCCTGTAGGAAGGGTAGTGAAAGCGAGAAAGAAACCACTCGCTCGTCTTTGAAATCGGAGTGGTTTAGGGGCCCTTTAAGCACTCTATATTCTAAAACTTCCTATTTACTTTTCCTATGTTCCTATGTTCCGGGGGAAAAAATATTACATATCATCACCCCCTACGGGCAACCATGGTGGGATGCGAAAGCATCGCCGGAGGTGCGCATCGAGTTTACGTTTCTTATGTGACTTTTGAGACAGTGGTTGTCGAGGCATTTGAATTACCGCTTGCCGACGCTGACGTTTACGTTCGGCTTCTCGAGCCTTCCCCTGCTTTGCGGCGGTGGCGCTGCCGCTGCAACTAGCGCCGACGTTGGCGTTGTTCATGGCGTTTCGCACACTGTTGCACAGAGAGAGAATGACGGAAGCGCACCGAACGCGCGCTTTCGCAGCCTCGCAGCTTCGAGATTCGCTTGACGGCGTTGCCATTTACGTTCAGCTTCGCGAGCGTCCATAGCGCCGTTGCGAAGGAGAGTTCAACGGGAGCGAGCGAGCGCCGCATTATATACGAGCGCACAGCTGTGGCGGAGAGAGAGAAACGGGAGAGGAGAAACGAAGTGGAGGCAACGCTCACCCCACCTCCTCCGACCTCCTCACGCTGACGCGAGAAGAGGGGGGAGAGTTGTCGCATGCGCAGTATGGGTGCAGACACCGCAGAACGGACACTGCCCCGAGCATAAGATGCTTTCGCATCTAAAATTAAAACAAACAAACAAACAAACAAACAAACAAACAAAAACGGTGAAGACGTTCTGTGCGTTGTGCTTGTTAGGATATCCGCGCCAGCCTCAGCCAAACATAATTAAACCGGTTGAACTCAAGCCCGTTTTCCGGAGCCTACTTTCGCGGACCATGGGCCAAAACTTCAGAGTTAATGTGACCTGAAGTACAGTTTCGTTGATGAGGAAAAAAAATAATAAGGAAAAAGAAGCATCTCGTGAAGTCTCGCGGTATGCTTGAAAGATCGTGAAATCTTCGATAATGAGGTGGCGGAGCAGTAAATTGTAAATTTACAGCTTCTGTTTTTTCCTTCGTAATAGCAGAGATTGAGAGAGAGAGAGAAAAAAAAGCAATAACCACGAATCAGAAAAGGTTCTCCGACCAATTTCTCAAACTTTAGTCGGCACGCAAATTCCCTTTTAATCTTCGCCCGTCTCTGAATATTCAAACACACACATCCATTCTTAGGGTAAAAACAAAAGGCTTCGGAAGCACGACATAGTCGTATCTTTAATCTTCTGGCATTTTTGTTCGATATGTGTTCACTTCGCCCAAACAAGGCGCTCTCGCGGTAATAATGAACGGACGAGACAAATAAGGTCAGCCCCAGAGAACAATAACTTGTCACGCGAAGTTTGGACAAGCGAGCTCTTTGATCGAAACTGATTGGAGGGGGCTCTTAGAATTCGGAGCGCGTACTGAGAAGTCTTCGCAGCGAAGGAAGGCGCAGGGGAGAGAGATTAGTTAGAGGAGGCACTTTGAACATTACAAAGAAGACGGGAGTTCATTCGGCTGCTTGCGCGGTCGTTTTGCTTACGCGCTCACAACGTTGGGGCCCGGTCCTCTCTGCTTTACAAGTTCTTCGGCGTGTGTGTGTGTTCTTCGCTCGAAGACGGCATGTCTCCCCCCCCCCCCTTTCCATTGTCCCAAGCTGAGCGTCTCTGCGGCGCCCTGACAAAAGGACGAACGGCGGCGGCGTCCTTCCGCATTTAAGGAACCTAATGAGGCTGCCCTCGTCTCGTCCCCGTACCTTTTAACTCCCCCCGCAGCTCGCGAACGAAATCCCGAAAGCGCGCTTTCCCGAACAACTTGGGACCATTACGCGCTGTGCGGCGACTGGAACGTTTGCTTCGCGAGAAGCGAACACGCAAATTTCGAAAGAGCGCGCCGCGCTTTGTCGTCTCGACCTTCTTTTATCTCTTCTGTAGCATTGTCTTAGGATTCTTTGCAGACATTAACAACAAACAAAAAAGAGAAGGAGAATGAAAGTTCATTCTGTGCGTTTTATTTCATCTTTCGCAAGTGCGAGAGACATTCCCGAAAACAGCCGCCGGCACTAGACTTTTCTTAAAACTTGAGATTGATTTTAAAGATGTCTTCGGTCTGTCAATAAAACTGCGTTGTCTACTGCGTGATCCTTGTTTTCTCTATTTTCTTCCGCGACGCTTCTTGTGTACCGCGTACATGGAAATCCTCGAAAGACTGGCCACCGCCCTCCCCTAAGGAAGCGAAATAGCTCGAGGCAAACGTTGGCTCTCTTTGATGTCCTTCGAAACGCGCCCTTCTCATCAAATACTGCTCAGAGGTTTACCTGCGCACAACACAGTTGCTGTCAAACACACAATGCCTCGAGGTTTCTTTCTTTCTTTCTTTCTTTCTTTCTTTCTTTCTTTCTTTCTTTCTTTCTTTCTTTCTTTCTTTCTTTCTTTCTTTCTTTCTTTCTTTCTTTCTTTCTTTCTTTCTTTCTTTCTTTCTTTCTTTCTTTCTTTCTTTCTTTCTTTCTTTCTTTCTTTCTTTCTTTCTTTCTTTCTTCTTTTCTTTCCAACCGGTATTGCGATTTCATTTCGGAGCCAGAGATCACTTCGCCAATAACCAGACTCGAAGTCCCCCCAGCCTTGCTTCAATTTATATATATAGCTTTTGTTCAACTCCCTGAATGGTTCCTACAACTCAACGTTTCGCCCTTCCGCACAAATCGTAGTACCTAGCTTTCAGAAGGAAGGTCGGTCGTTTCACAGTGGCTCTAAATTATTCCAGCCGGCCCGACCACGTAGCCTACTTCACGCTTCACCCGTTTTTCCTAAATCAGAAATACGCGGCAACGGTATACCCCTATCGAGAAAACAAGCCTGCCCCCTCTACCCCCTTTCTTCCTAATGCCTCGTTTTTGCACTGCGTTCTGATTGTAAGGGCCTCAGTGCGAGGGATCCAGGAAAAGGGGGGGGGGGTGTTCCAGCGTTTATGCTTCCCCGCCTCTTAATGAAAACCCTGCGCATGGCTATGGGTATACTATATATCATCACGGCGATTAAACGAGCTCGAGAGAAACGAAGGCGCACTTATACGAGCTTTGTAACAGGGAGCATCGCTCTTTGTCGTGCGGATTTTTTCTTTTTGTTTTTGTCTTAAGAGAGCGATGGAAACTAAACCCACGGGTGACTGTCGTTAACAAAGTCGGCCACCTGAAGACTCGCCTTCAAAACATAGCGTATCTTGCGGTACCTGTTTGTAGAACGACCTGCGTTATATCGTTCTATCATTAGCAAGTGAACGTATGCCGAAACATCGTGATTTGAAACGTGCCGGCCTGCAGGCTATTTTATTACGCGAACAAGTGGGTGTGACGCATTGAGGCATCGACTACGCGCTTATATTCGCGATAGGCTTCCGCATTCAGAAGTCAAGGCTACATCTATAAATTGGTTCATTCAAACTCTCGCAGTGTGTCGATTGCCACAGTAGATATTAAGAACGCACGTTATGTGATCGCTAAAATGTAGGTAGCAGACAAATATGAATTTACTTTTTCGCTTTATATTTATATAAATTATAAAATTTATATTTTATATAGGTCATATTTTGTTAATTAGTTTACAGTAGGCGTTAGAGAATTAGTAAGGCCGCACGCTCGGACAAACTCCGAACTTTTCTGGGGCAGTTTATTAAGGCAAGTCCTTTAATAATCTCACAACTTCTATCACATCAGAGGACGTATACTTAAGCGGTCTAAACGATACATGGTGAATTACGCGAAGTAGAAAGAGACGCTGAGGCGGAGAAAATATCAGCCACATCTGTCAGGCTGATCCAGCTTGTAGCAACATCAACGCGAACACTTTCACGTAGCTTTCTATTTTACCTTCTTTTTTACATTTTGTCTCATGTGAAATTGAATGAAGAGGTATACGACCGCGTGTAGTGCTTGCGTGCACGCTGACTGCTGGACCGCTACGGAAGAACTCGTTCTCGTCGCCTCCTCTCCCTATTCACAGCCCCGTGCTATGCAGAAACAACGCGTGGGAACTTCGATGCTGTGGGCCTTAATGAACGACGCCTCGATCGGCATCGGTGCGCCGGCGAGGGAAAGTGGCTACTTCGCACCTAGCGGAACTTCCAGATACGCGTCACCGACCGGCCGAGACGGCGAGGGGAGAGAGGGAGAGGACGCGTCGCTGGCATCGCGGTGTAGTCTTCTATTCTCGCTTTCCAATCGTGACTCAGCGAAGCGTCTTCTCGCTGTCCTAGTCGCGGCCTCGTTCGCTTTCGTTCGCCGCCGCTTGAGACCGATGCCCTCTGAATTTTCGATAGTAATAATGTCTGGGGTTTAACGTCCCAAAACCAAGATATGATCACGAGGCAAGCCGTAGTGTAAAGTTCCAGAATTTTGTACTGTCTGGTATTCTTGAACGTGCACTGACATCGCACGGTATCACAAGCATTTCGCCTTCATCGAAATGCGACCACGGCGGCCGGGATAGAGCCCGTGACCTTCTGGTCACCAGCCGAGCGCCGTAACCACTATAACACCGCGGCGGAGCCCCTAAATTTTTCGTCTCGTATGTTTTATCTTCATTATATCGAAGGAACATATTGTGACAGCTTCACGCTTTCTTTTCTGTAATTTTTTTCTGATTCGCTTGTGTTCTGCAACCAGGAGCAACCAGGAACTGTCTTTTCTATTCTCGTGCTCGTTTTTGTCGCGCTAGTATTCGTTCAAGATGGAAGTACACCAACTCGCCCAATTGACAGTTCTGATGACACACAATACACACGTATTG
Organism: Rhipicephalus sanguineus; assembly: GCF_013339695.2. NCBI lineage: Eukaryota > Metazoa > Arthropoda > Arachnida > Ixodida > Ixodidae > Rhipicephalus > Rhipicephalus sanguineus. The sequence continues at coordinate 52,854,146 of NC_051179.1, forward strand.
AAGCGTTAAAACTATCTTCCCTTTTTTGTATACATTTCCTTTATGTTGCTCATTACAAGGTATGCATGGCATACAATTGTGGTTGCGTTCTGCTGTATATGTACAAACACCGCGTCTTTCGTAAAGGTGCCCGGAGATTGCTTAATTGTAAAACACGTAGTGAATTGCTAGTTTTAAGACATTAGTTTGTTTATTTTTTTACTCCGTTCAATGATTTCGTGGCGGCATGTTATTAATAAACGGAACCTTCTTTTTCTTGTGTTTCCGTCCTTAGAGCTGCTTTAATATGAACGTTAACCAACTCTCACATTTTTACATCGTTTTACAGTCCAAATATATCGTACGCAGTTATGCGCACACAATGTACGAAAAAGCAGCTGTTGATCAGAGAAGGGCTTTTACAATATGTCTTTTGTTTTTAAGTGTTTTACTTCGTGCTTGCGCGCGAAGCTCGTCTCGATCGCCTACGGGCAAGCGCGACAGCATCACATGACTGCGCCGTTCGGCTCTCACGCGTTGCCTTCGAGCTGAGCGGTTGAGTGCGCCTTACAAGAGGAGGGGGGTGCAACCGCGCTGTCCTATCAGAGGTCGAGGGCAAAATTATTTGAGCCCCAGGAATGATAAAGCCTGGTGGGGAACTTACAGCGGAGAAACGGAAAAATTGTACGAATGGATTACAAAACGCTGGGTTTTAGCACGTGCATATTTTGGGAGTGTTGGCACCGCTATGCGTTCAACAAACAGCTCAACAAAATCAATTTAGTGTGGGGGAGAATCGCGTGCCAACAATCTGCGCTCCCTGAAGTATGAACGCGAACTTAGTGTTCAGTCCTGAATGTCTATACATGCAAGTTTGTACCTACTTTCCATTACATTATACATGCTTTATACGTGAATTATACATTGTACATACTTTCCATAGGCATGCTTAAAAGCACGCTTATGGAAATCTCTGCTGAACAACATCATAACCATCAATGTGTTCCTCCCTCCCATTCCATAGTCGCCATTCTGTTTTCTGTGCGTGTGAGATATCCTTGGGGTGGGAGGAGGGAAGGAAGACTAATGCAAGCTGTGTCTAGTGCCTTGTGACGCAAAATGTTGCATTTTTACTTCAATAGCGTGTACCAAGTGAAATAGCAGACAATATATATATGTGTGCCCAGTTAGAAGGAGGCTACTCCTATACGCGTCACGAATTAGCTCACCGCCTTTAGCGCAAGTTTTTCGAGCTGAGCACAACAGGCCTGTGCTGTCACGCGGTCTGCAGTACATGCATAGGACCGTTTAACCTGAAACCCAAACGCGAGCGTGTCACCTCCACATTTTAATTTGCGTCATGTTCTAGGCCGCGTACGTTCTAAAACCTTACCGCACACGAAGCTTTACTGGGAACGTTTGTATACACGTCGGTGGACGTTCTCTTACAAATAGATACCGTGCAGCACTAGGGAACGCATGGAGCTCTCCTTGTTCACGAGCTGTGTAGAGTTACTGTGAATATAACCGCATTCGAATGAACTTTTCGCATCAACGCAGTTTTTACGCAGAACTTGACCCACGTGGTAGTCGTAAAAATGTGAAAATTTTCCGAAAGCTAGCAGTGACGGCCCGCAAACATCTGGAACCTCTGACTCGTGACATCAGGAGGGGATTCATCTGTTCATATAGCGTTGCTACTGACGTCGGGGTCAAGTCGCCATAGTGGCTTCGGACAGAACTGCACGGAATTGGCGTGAGTCGTGTGTGCACGGATAGCCAAACAACGTTCTCTCACACGGAGAAACACGCCGGTTACCGCTGGATCTAACGAATTCCGCTCGCGCGCCTGCCAGAGAAGGACACCGACACCGCCTCTGTGTCAGCTCGCCTGTGTGTGTATATATAGTCTTTGTGGAGGATGTGTGCCGGGGGACACCGAGACTCAATTAGCGATCGAGATGCGCCGAGAGGTGAATACAGAGGGCCAGCTCCGGAACAAAGGAGGGAGAGAGACGAAAGCGCTGCGACACTACGCCCGACATCATCTGCGTAGTGTACGGCATCCCCCGCCAGAAGCAGCCACGCAACAGTCCCGACTGAAGCTCCCATTCCGAGAGCCTCTCGACGTTGTGGGCTTGATGCCCAGAGTCCGTTTACTTGTATAACCAGGGTTGCCAATGGTGGCTACTTTTCGCCAAATTGGCGAATTTGAGAGGCCCGTGGCGACCTAAAATTATGAATGGCGACATGGCGAATTTTTGGCGATTTTCGGCTTAGGTCTCCACCGAGTTTTGAATCCTAAGCTCAGTGTCTTCCCAACGAATGAGCGGCAACATTCTCAGTACTTTTCTTGGTTTTAGACCCACGAGTAGAATGTGCACATTACTCGTCATTCGGTATGTCCGTCCTGTAACTCGTGTGTACCTCCTCAATTCATCTAGAGAGATAATAAAACGTTTATTTGATGTTCTGTGAAAATAAGATCAGTGAGTGGGATCCTTAGTTCGGGATGCCATCTAGATGCAGGAGGTACTGGAACGTCCCCCAGCGACATTCTAGCAAAATGTAAGTCAGCGGACTGCCTTGCAAACCGCGAGCGGGCAGTGATTGACTATAGGTTTATGGCTTTAGGTGCTTTAAGCTTATCTGAAGTTTCGCATCTGAAGGGGCAAGACGACGGGTTGGCCGCGTGTTCCGACCATTTGTTCTGCCAAAGCTCCAACTTCTCTGAATAGCTTGGCGACTTATTCACTGTTGCAGTACCCCCAGTTCAGCTCACAAAGACTGTTTTGGAATAGCGAAGAGAGGCGGATACGCGGCTATTTCTGCAATAAAAATTATTTATTGAGGCATTTTTCACTGTTCTCGGTGAGCGTGTGCAATAAAAACAATTGCTATATAACATTTTACATCGTTATACAGCAATAACGCATCGGATTGACGCGTGTAGATATAAGTAACTATAAGAAAGGGTCGGTGATGTCCGGTATCATATTAGTTCACACTGAAAAGGTGTAAGACTCACTAATGATCGGTTCCTGTAAGAATTCTGTCGTGTTACCTTCAATAAACCTTTTAATCCTTTCAATTCATATAAGGGTACGTAAAAGCTGTCTACAAATAATGCTTGCACGGTTTTCGCCCAAGCTTTATACCCCACTTTTAGCTTTGAAACGAGAGGACAGGGATGGAAGGATATCATGAGCGTTTCGTTCATTCACCCTTGCGCCACCACGCACATCTTGCGGCTCGTCGGAGATGCAGCACCATGCACTCCCATGGTGAAGCGGGCGATACGACTGGCATCGAGAAACGTCAATATAATTTAAGGGTCTTGGATGGTACTGTATTCTACAGGGCTATACGTGAGTGGAAATTTTTATTACTGGGTATGCCGCACATATCTAGAATGGCTACTTTCTTGGCGAAATTTTATAAAAAAATGGCGACTTTTGGCGACTTTTTGCTCGTCGTTTGGCGACATTTACTCGAAAGTCAGTGGCAACCCTGTGTATAACACAACGACGGTACGTTCTTCAATGCCACGGCCGCTCTCGTGCCTAATGAGCTCGATATGCTCGTTTGAAAGGGTATACCGCATTGCGTACACTCGACGCTGGTCGCGTGCCGTCCCTTCGCTGTCTTTTTGTTCTCCTGAAGGTGAAGCAAAAAGAAAAAAAAGACGTTGGTCGGTCCGCTCCAATGTTGCCTAATTAGTGTCATACTCAAAGTTAAGAAGGAAGGAAAGAAGCAGAAAGGCAGAAGGTAGGGGAGGTTAACCAGAAAAGCTTCCGGCTGGCGGAATAGAAAGAGAGTGAGAGTGAGAATGTTAGGGGACAGATCCCGCTCGACGTATAAAGGAACGCAAGTAGGGCTAAAAAGAAAAAAGAAGAAACACCGCTGAAATAGAGTAAAGTTTGAGTTCCGGACTACCTAAAGCCACTTGGGAACATAAACGCTCTATAGTCGGTGACAAGCTAAGAATAAAAAGTAAACTATACCGCTGTCCATTTGTATTATGCGCGTCCAACTACGGGCGATCTTTACATTGACGTAACGGTTAAGACGAGCCAATGAAAAATCCAACATGGCGCCGTTCGCGACGAGAGGCGAGGTACCGCTGCACCGAGACCGAGATCCGTCATTTCGAATTTCCTGCGGTGTTTGTTTCTTCCAGAAGATGCTATTTCCTACTCTTATTCGCACGTACCCAGCATCGTCCTCGCCGGTCGTCATTCGATGCAGTAGAAGCTTGTGACTGTGCCGCGTTTGAAGTGCACCGAAGTGGCAGCAGTTCGGAGTGTTTTACAACGCTTTAGCGCGTTCCGTCGTTTCGGCAGCGTCAAGTTGCAACACGGCGTGTGTTCCCTCCATCGCTCGGATACATCAAGCATATCGTCTGAGGGTCACCACATCGGCGATTGTCGTCGCGTTCATTCGTGTGCAGTGAGGTGAAAGTGAAGTCGGAATGTGCGCGTCTGTGTACGATTTACCGCCCGCAAAAGACATGGCATTAGATTTGCCATATGTGCGCGTATGTGTGTTGCTTGGAGATCGCGACATGGGAATCTTGGTTATCTATTCTGATATGCGCCGTGCTGTGCGATTATATAAGCGACGTATGTGCGGACGAAGCGTGAGAGAAAGAAAGCGACCAACATAACCCGTTAGCGCAACAGAATGCGAAAGTAAACAAACCAGGTGTGGAGAATGTGCAGTGGTGTGTGCAAGAAGATAATTGTGGTCATCTGATGCGTTTGTGATTATGTGACGTGTGCCTATTGGCGCAGTTGCGTCGTATCAACAAAATTTAGTTCCACCAGCCCAGAATGATGTGCTAGGTTGAAGTGCCCGTCGCGTAAGTATCGCGCTTGATGCACGAACGCCTCGCAATGAGAAACGCCGTGCTAGGTAATCGTTGTCTACGAACCGTGAAATGATGCGCTCGCTGTGACACGTCGATTGCATGGATCGTGATCGTAACTGAAGTGACGCCGCTAAAATTATCACTGAGTGAAAAAAAAGCGTTTGTTTTTAATGGCGTTGCATCATATTTCACGATATCATATTTGGAATCCTTGTTTTTGTCTAACGTGCGTTTTTTAGCATTTCGCGTGTATTGTGTGCATGTATTACGCAGTGATAATTTGTTTATATTAAACTCGTGAAGCTTATAGTGCATAGACCCTTTTTTTAAGCGCTTATTCCTTCTTCTGAAGCCTCACCCCCCTAACTATGTTTCACGAACAAATGAGGAGGGGGGAGCCGGAGAGCTGGGGCTTGACAATGTACGAAAGGAATGTACTTGCTGATTGTGTCCACCGAGATTACCTATGTAGACATCGATATGTTTTCCTTTTTTTTCTTCGAGGATGCACGTGCTTTTTCTATGTCCGAGTGTATATTTGTCATCTTTTGGCCTCCTGATTTTTTCATTTCTACATTTTTCTTATTTTTTTTGTCGCTCTACCTGCACGGAGGACGATGCTATAAAAGCACATCGAAGCCTTGTAAATTTTCCCTTGATAAAGATCGGTCTCCAATCGAAACGTTGACAAACTCTTTTGAGAAGCGTATATCCTTTTCCTATTTGCCTTACGGCAACCGATGACAGGCTCTTCACAATCTACGTATATATATATATATATATATATATATATATATATATATATATATATATATATATATATATATATATATATATATAGCTTCGCACAGATGCACACATATATAGAAGGTAGGGGCCCCTCTTCCAGCAAAAGTGGGCCCCCCTGCTGTAATGCCCACTGGGGTGACGCAGTTATGTAATAAATAAGTAATAAATTAACTAAAAAACTTGAACGTTCAAGGGCTTAAGGGGTAATGGCCAGGGGCGTAGCCAGAAGTGTTTTTCGGGAGGGGGGGGGGGAGTTCAACCATGCTTTATGTATGTTCGTGCGTGCGTTTGTATGTGTGCGTGTATATATACGCAAGCAAAACTGAAAAATTTCGGGGGGTTTGAACCCCCCCCCCCTTGGCTACGCCCCTGGTAATGGCAGTGCCAGTGCAAGTTGTCGGAGCGGAAACAATCCCACGTAAAGCTTTTAGTCAATGCCAATTTAGCCGCGTGCACCTCCTTGGCGTGAACGGAAACGCACGCAATGGTCCCCACAGTTAAACGCCATGTGTGCAACACGCTTTTATTTCGATGAAACAAGACGTCAAATGAAGCCTTGGCGTCTTCCTCAAACACGATTACAAGCACGGCGACTAGAGACGCAAATGCGGTATTTACGGCAACGCAAGAGTCGAAATTCACAAGGGCGATCTCAGACCACTTCGCCATACTTCGCTTTGAGTCACAGTTGCAGACAGTGAAGAAAACTGGCGGCGAGAGTTTCGCAAAGAAAATTACAAACGACCTTATTAAACGTGATTAATGTCCCTGTTTTGTTCTGTGAAACCGTGAAATAACAATTCCTTTAAGTTTTATGTTAAATCTGGCATTGTTTGTTTTAATACCATATTAGGTACTGCTCAGAAACATCGCCTTTGAGATGTACATTACTTTTTCGTATAGACTCCGAGACGAACGTGGCGGGGGGTGCGATTTAAACAACACATATATTGTTATGCTGACGCTGAACTCCGTGCCTTCACAATTGATTTTATCTAGCTTTGCTTTCTTTATTTCAATATCAGTGCAGTATTGCAAAATAAGGTTTATATGAGTGAAAATTATTGCCATTGTTTAGGAACTACTCGTTTGTAGCGCGGAGGCATGCAAAATAGGAGCAATGCGGCCTCGTGGGCGGAGCTTATATTTATTCTTAGGTTGTCACCGACTATAGTATATTCGCGTCGTAAGAGGACGGCGTAAACAGCAGTGTCAACTAGCACGCACGCACATTTACTCGTATGCTTACCCGCACAGACACGCACACGTACACAAAGTACGGTGAAACCAACGCTGTTTATCCATGAAAATGATTCAGTTGTCCTGTGCGACATTCTGTGTCAAGCATTCGTTGACCCGTGGGCTTTGTGTACTTTTCGCTTACGCGTACATATACGAGCTTGCTCCCTCCCTATTTCCTCTTTGTCCTTTCTATACGTGTTTACGTGTATGTGGTTCCATATCAACCGATAATTATAGCTATACGATTTGCATGTTGTCGTGAGCAGCCATTGCCCCTCAGCTCGCAGCCTTCAACGCGATGATCGAGAGCACTAGACAGCTAGCACTCAGCTCTTAGCCGTCATTTGTGGTTTCAGCAACGACAACCACCAATTATCGCGAGCCGTCTCCCGCCGTGTATACTCATGGATAATGTCGGCCCAGCAGGAGATCTGACCGCGCCGCATGCGAGCCCGTGCATTCGCTCCCCGTTCAGCGGTTCCCGAAGAATGCGCTCGCGAACTGTTGAAGTCAAGCCATCTTTTTTTTTTAAATTCTCTGAGGTAGCATTGCGTCGGTATCTACTGATATATGGACAAGATCTTTCTTAAGTGAGAAATAAATAAAAAGACCATCGAGCAAGAGATTAATATAGAAGGATGCGAAGTGTAGAAAGCCACCTCCGTGTTCCCCGAGGTCCTGCGTCCGTTCGCTCTCGGAGCTTTTCGCATCTGTTTTCATCTTCAGACTGTCGCCTAAGTTATTTGAATACTTCCGTTCAACTTCTACATTTATTTCGATCACATCTCTACATTCGCAGCCCCTGCCTTCTGCTTGTTCCCTTTTACTGTCCTCAGCGTAGGTTGAAAGAGAGACGGTTGCCGACACGCCGCATTCCAATGCGTACGAGAGGACGCACGCAAAAGGCGGGACGCGGCTGCGAGGTTGGTTCAAAGCGAAAGGGTGAAGGGGGGGCTGAGAGTTCCTTCTCGCAAGCTGAGAAAGAGACACGCCGTGTGAAGGGAGTGTCTGCTCTTGCAAAGAGGGCATAGCAGATGTCTTTGCGTTCGCGTCGTGCAGGGTCTAGCCCCCCGCTACCGCCGCCATATTCCGCGGGTGGCATTCAAATACCACACGACGCACGGCTAGGCCCCCTCCTCCCTGCCCTATTCCCTCACACCTCTTCTTTTCTCATTCTGTTTTTCACTTAGTATCTCTCGTATGCAGCGTTCTTGTTTCGCGAGATCCGTGCATTGATATTGGAGCTATCAAGCTGGTAGTCATCAGCTAACTTTAAGTGCAAGCTTTTTGACGTCATTCGCGCAAGAGCACTACTATAAGCAGGTCTGTAATCTCAGAACAATAAAGGTATTGTTCGTCCTGTTTACCCTGTAGGCCGCTACCGCGGTTTGGGGAATTGAGTCTGTTTCCTCACAGCTGACATGCTAAAAACGTTCGAACGTATAGTAGAGGGACACATGTGAATGAAGTGGACAAGTGCAAACTTCTCGTCACGTTTTTAGTATGCGTACAAACCATCTTGCGCAATGCTGCGAATTCACCACTCATTCCCTCCCCCAGAAGTCATCGTTTTCCATCTGCCTCCTGTAGTTGTCCTGGACGCTGTACCACTGACAAACGTCTGTACTCTTCGTTCAGAGCTCTTTCTTTCTTTCTTTCTTTCTTTCTTTCTTTCTTTCTTTCTTTCTTTCTTTCTTTCTTTCTTTCTTTCTTTCTTTCTTTCTTTCTTTCTTTCTTTCTTTCTTTCTTTCTTTCTTTCTTTCTTTCTTTCTTTCTTTCTTTCTTTCTTTCTTTCTTTCTTTCTTTCTTTCTTTCAAATGAGTGCGTGGGTGAGAGGAATTCTTTTTGTCATGCAAAGGAAGTCTGCCTACCACGCTAGCTTTGTGGCCTGTGTCGTATACAGTCGTCTCCCTACCACCCGTCGCCCTGCCGAATTGAGTTTCTATTGTGCATGTCGTTGTCGTCGGCTGCGGCAGGCAGTGAATTCGGAAGAAGGGTAGCGGCGTCTTTCTCGAATTCGACGCCAGGCATCGTCGCTTCGGTTTCGGTTACGTTAGACAATACGAGCGAGAGCGCATTCGGCAGTCGTGTGCGAAACCCTGGCACCGAAGGGTATGATACTTCGCGCACAAGTGAAAAACACGAATCCCTAAAGATATCGTCAATAATAGTAATAAAAAAAGTCTGTGATTCAGTGCGGAAAGTGCTTACGTGATCCCGTATGCGCGATTTTTTACGATGCAATGTTTTACGTCGCAGGCACCGCACTAGGAAAGAAGAAGAAAAAGAAGAAACACGGAAAGTAGGAAGACAGCGTGTCTTTCTCGGCGCGTCGTTTCGGCATCGACGTCGTGAATCCAATGCGACACGACGGACTGAAGACGCGGCGTGTTCCCGATTCACACTGCAGCAGGGTGTCTTCGAACGGTGAAACAGGATCGCGCCGATAGACGCTTTCTTAAAGACCGTGCTGAACATTTTCGACTTATGCAGCCGAATTTGAATACCGTATCGTATCGTGTACGGTCCTCTGGGAATCACGACATTTTGTGGTGCTCCTTTCTTTACTATCTTCGATTGTTTCAAGGAGTGATTCTTTTGTCGTTTCTTTTTTCTTCTGCATAGTTGATTCCTCTAGTTCCTTCAGCACACTGTCTTTACATATCTGGAATGGCGGTACGCTTTTTGTTTCCTTTCGTTCCTTCGTCTCCCAGGACCAGTCGTCGATTAGGTTGTCTTCAAAAACTTTGTGGAAGGTGCGCCTCTAAAGTGCAAGATTTAAAAGAAAAGAAATTTTGAGATTTTAATCAACTAGCTACAAAAATAACAATAACTGTAAAGCGGCGTTTGTGAGGATTGCGAGCAGCCTAGCCTCCCGGGAAATACGCGCAGGTATAATATGAAGAAGCGAAGCCGCTCGGCTCCAACAATTTCATCTTTTTTTTTTATCCTTCAGGCTCTCGTGGCAGAGCGCCGCTTTACAAAGGAAGACAAAAAGAAGGAAGTGTTGTCGCATTCTGTTTTTGACATAACAGTCTGTAAGCGTCGCATCTCGTCTCCGTTGTTATAGAAGGCAGGAGTTTATTTGGTTTTTTAAATACTTCTCTTAGAGCGAAGACGAATGAAGTATCTTCGCCATGGGACTTGACGGGAGGACTGCAGGATGCTGGCGTATATAAGATGGCGAGACATCTCAGCCGAGCTCTTTGTCCCGCCTCCCTCCCCCTTACCCCTTCTTTCTTTTCTCGTCTTTTCTTCTCCGTAAGAGAACGTGTTGAAATCTTTTCGACAAAGTATGAACGACGCAAGTTCGCTTAACTTTCGAGGAAAGTTAAAGTGAGTGAACGCGCTTACAACGGTAGTACTTCCCGGAGGAATTAAGGCCATCCTTCATTCGGGATGGCGGAAGAATCGAAGCGTGCAAAAAAAAAAAAGAAAACGAAAGGAAAAGAATATCTACGACGACACGATGTAGGAAAGCGATCGTGCTGCGCGCAGCGTGGGGCGACTTGTGACGCTTCGCGTTCTCGCAAGCACTTCAAAATCATGAACACCACGAAAACATGATTGATATGCCTCTTCGTTAGTGCGGGTAATAGTAAAGATATAGTTATCGTTAATCATTCGGAGTCTGCATGATTCGTCCTCAAAGGCGTTTTCTACGTCTACCAAATTACAGGAGAAGGTGAACGATAAATGTAGCCATAATCTGTAACACACGTTATTTGAGTTGCGCGAAGGCGACTCACTTTGCGAGCAGGCTCGGTAGACTTAGCGTGCTGATAACATTTTATCGGCGGTGATGTCGATGCGTCTGAGTGCGGTCAATAATTTCAGAAAATTCGTCACTTTTTGCGATGTTCAAAGTATTGCTCCGTCTTGCCCTGCATTTCCGGAAAAATCAACCTAACTTTGGAAATAACTGAAATTTCGGAGAGTTCTGTCGTCTCCATATTGGGTTAAAAAAATTAACGCCCCGAAACAGCGCAGACTAAATGAGATGAATAAATTACGGGACTTTGCATGCGGGAACCTCAGTACGTATTAATACGAAGCACGCCAAGGATTCTCTTAGTGGAGTTACGCTTCGGATTTCGCCTTGATAAAATTACGGCCACAGCTACCGTCATCGAACCGGCGACCTCGAACTCAGCAGCTAAACACCTAATCCGCTAAGTTGCCGCTTTTAGGTTCCGGTTTTGCTCACGCGATAGTTTCGAAGAACCGACATACAGTCAGTCTCTAAGCAATTATTTGTGAAAGGTGGCTTTTCCGCAATACGACACTTTGTGAGGAGAAGACTGCCTATGTAACTTTAGTTTTTGTTGACGATGCTCTCCAGACATTAGAACCGTATTCGCACGTTCTCGAAATGAGCAGCATTCCTCTGGTAACAGTAAGTGTAGTCTTGCGTAAATAATGTATATGAATACATCTTTTAGGTGTGTTATGATTGATTGATTGATTGATTGATTGATTGATTGATTGATTGATTGATTGATTGATTGATTGATTGATTTGATTGATATTTTTATCACAGTGGCCAACGGCTTTGGAATGCCAATTTTCGTCATGATGCGGGAAAGAGAAAAAAAAGGCGGAAGAATGAAGCCCGATGGCAGGGCACACAAAAGTTTTATTCTGAAAGCTTCCATATGTGAACAAGCCATTCATATTATTCTTGAGGGCTATTACAGAACACCGTACACTAATAATAAGTTAACAACACAATTGCCTTCGAAGCATGATCTACCTGACTCGTTCGGACGCTTAACAGTTTTTCTAATTCTAACCTGTCTACATTCACTTACATATACTGCCTAAACTGTGCCCGCTTGTCCACCAGCCCCGTCTGTATCGCCGAGCACCTTTCTGGTCCCTCCTAGCGTTCACTCATTTGATGACGCGCTCAGTATCCTCTCCCCCAATTGGTTCTCGATATGTCAAACGGGCGTGGCGAGAAGCGGAGTGAAATTACTGAGCGGACGATACGTGACAGATCGTTTCTTTCCGCGGCAAAACTGACCTTCGTCGCGCGCTTGATCGCACAATTACACCTTCACTTCTTTCTCCCTTCCCTTCTCTTTCGCTTTCACGTCAACTCAAGCCTATCGGTCATCAAGAAGAGACAGGCATGGATGTACGTGCGGACGAAGAAGAAGAAGACCCCGGCCGGGGTGAACGAGAGAAGTCAAAAGCCGAGAGATGAAAGCAAGCCTGCAGCGAAAGCGGTACGGCTCTCTTAAAACTGCGATCCGGAAAGAGGAGCAGAAAAATGCGGTGCCCCCGACTGAGGACCTTCATAAAAGTCTGTAATTGACATGGACGAGACTGGTTTTACGACCTTGGTATAGAAGCAGAAGAAGAAGCAAAGGAAGTCGAGCGAATCGTATCAGCCCGCAGCCGCGCGACACCCACGACGTAGTCTCTCTCTCTCTTTCTTTCTTGCTCGTCACTCCCAATCGAAGAAACGACTCTTTTTTTTTTGTCTATTTTTCTTCGGCTCTCCTTTCTTCTTGCTCCGCAAATTTCTGCGGCTCTGCAACAATGTCGTCCTCCTTCATGCTCGCGTGTGATGGTTCGGAGGAGCAGCTTTCCACGGAAAGCAAGGGAAAGAGAGAGTGGAGACGGGGGCATTAGCAATGAAACAAGCTCCACGGGGCACGATAAAAGGCTGATAACAGCTGACAAAAAAAGAAGTACGAAGATATAAAAGTATGACAAACACAACAGTATATCAAGAGAAAGTATAAAAGAACACGAAGACGATACAATCTCCGCTCCTGTTATCGATCATGTTCGCGTACGGTGGAAGGAACTCCGGCCGCGCCCCCGTCCCCCCGTTCGACGTCTTGCATCAGCAGAGGCATCGAGCATGGATGGAAGAAGGGACGGCCCCGCTGATGCTGCCCACTACACACACCGTCGTCTCCTGGGTGAATCGCCCGTATACACGTCCCGAAGGAATTCTCGACACGACGTATACGTGACTCGATCGTATAAGCGTACATACAACGTACCGTCGGTCGTTTTATTTTTATTTTCTTACACCGGTCATTCTTTCCCCGTCTGGCCATAGTGCACGAGTCGCGAAGTTGTCGACGTGCATATACATCGGTGCGGAGTTTTTATTAGCCGTTTTCGGGATTTCGAAACTCGCTCAGCTCTAGGTGCTTAAGAGTGTTGTGATAAAGAGACACCCTGTTGTCGAGGCTATCACGTATACGAGACTCCTATAACATGTATTCTACAGGAATGCGAGTGGGAAGTGGTTGCAGAGGAGCGAATGAGGATTTCATGCTATATGGACGCCGCGACTGTTTTATTAGGTATCAGCAGTATTGTATTAACTGTAGTAGGAATGAATTGTTTATTGAAATACGTAGAAAGCGAGGAAAGGAATTACTGCTATAATTACATAGCAACTTTCTTTAGCACTGTTTGCTGACACCACGAATGGCTGTCGTCGGCGGGGATATGAGGGCAAAATACAGTATATATACCGGTATAGTATAGTATAGTATAGTATAGTATAGTATAGTATAGTATAGTATAGTATAGTATAGTATAGTATAGTATAGTATAGTATAGTATAGTATAGTATAGTATAGTATAGTATAGTATAGTATAGTACAAATGACAGTAAAGTGAATAAAGAATCTGTCTAGTCGCTTAACACAAATTGACTGTGACATACTTTTTTTGCGCAGTGACTTTCCGACCGACCAGCGGAGTAATTATGGAACCTAAGTGAGCTCATAAATACGCGGTGCGCACAGATGTGTATAGTCTGTCTTACATCGCCAGGCCTAATGGAGCACGCGCGAGAAATGATCGATGATTTTATACGAGAGAGCCGCTATGCGCTCGGCGTGACACATCTCCGTTAACGACGTGCCTTCGCACGGGTTTCGATTTCCGGTTGCGGGGACAGCATTCCTGTCGCAGTGAACATCAAGGAACGTTCGTGTACTCATTTCAGGGTGCAAAAAAGCCTCAGGTGGTAGAAATTATCGGGGTAAAGGGGGGGCCTTTCATTACGGCGGTTCTCTTGGCTGGAACTACGTAAGTTTCAATGACAGTGTTTTACTGTAGTTGTAAGGAGAGTTGGTGAACGGCGTATAGACAACGTTCGCTGGATAACTATCGAGTAGAAACAAGCAAGCCTTGCTTGGGTAATAAAACTGAAATAGGACATTGTGGTCGTAGCGCGACAAACGTAGACACAAGAGCAGAGAACTACACAGGACAGGCGCTCTTGTGTCTACGTTGGTCGCGCTACCACCGCAGTGAATCCTCACCAACTAGCCCAATTTGCAGTTCTGTGAAATTGATAGCGGATCCATTCGATAAAGAGGCATAGTGAATGTTTAAAACAGCAAAAAAAAGGTACTAAAGAGTAAGCAGCACAAGGGAATACATACGCGACGCGTACCTTTCTGCCCTTCGGCACATCCACAATGAATGAGGATCATCTAGCATACCATCAAGCCATAGCGATGAGGATACATCAGACGAGCTATTAAAATGGGCAGTGAAAGTTGTCAAACAAGCATTTGTTATTCCATTGTTCTGAACTCCAAACTCAAGTTAATGAGAACCAGAACAATATACAAACGAAAGAAGATAGCAGACGATGCGCTTTGTATCGTTTGTATCGTTTTGCACTGCTTTTAACCGGTAACATGTATCCCCAAATTCACCCAAAGAATTACTTTTCTAAACTCGAATCCTTTACGTTTACGAATATTGAAAGTGGGAACGTTAAGGATTTTAACGAGAGAACGTCCGATTAACTACCCTGTGCTCAAAAATATAATGTGGAAAATAAACACGAAGAATGAACAATTACAGAGAGTTAATGTGCGTGCTTGTATATAACACATGCATAGGCGTGTGCACAGGAGGGACAGGGGGGCGGCCGCCCCCCTAATCATCTAAGAGGGGGGGGGGGCGCAAACTCTGCCCCATACATGGACTTAGAGGGTTGGGGGGGCGCTGCGACGGACCTGGCCCCCTGACCCCCCCCCCCAATGAGGAACCCTGCGCCCTATGAACACATGTACTTAACTTGGTCGTTCAATTTCAATTCGCTCATATACACAAGTAATCCAACTCATTATGTTTGCTGTCATTACTTTTTTTTCTGCGAAGGTGCGTTTCGGTTCCAGAAAGGGTAAGCAGCGCGAAAGATAACTATATAAGACTGATTGGCTTACGTTGTTTTTGTTTTTGTGCACCCACAGTCAATCAGGATGAACTATATACGGTTGGCTAGTGAATACAGGCGTAAAATGCTACTGTGTTTTTATAGCTTTTTTTTTTGTCGTTGCTGCTGTTGCTCATCGAACGTATGCCAGCCGTTGGTGCGAATGTCCCCTCATAATCGAACGTTTATGGCCACAGCGCGGCTTAAACTAGTGCGGTGGACAAGCGTGTTTCTTCATCGTAGACGCATTCGAAATTGCATTCGAATGGCAGCTTTATTCAAGGTTGTTGCATACCCGCAAGAGATGTTTCTATTAGCACTGGAATAGTTACGTCACTACCACAGAACATCACGACAGGGCACCACTCACGAAAACAAAACATAAATGTGACCAATGTGCCCGCCTGTACCGCAAGCTCGTAAATACGCGTGTGTATACCGTCGCCCTCGGGCTAAGCGTGAAAAAAGTGAACGAAAACAAGACGGAACGAGTAAGTTCTGCTGGCTATAGGCGCAATAAAATCCGGCGTGGCCGGTAAATCAACTCGATATCACACAGCCATCGCACATCTCCCGCTTAGTTCATACGCTTACCCATTCAGCCATGAGACACTCGAAGAGCTAACCAAACCAAAGCTCGCCAAACCTTCAACCGCAGATGCCTAGACCTTCCTGGTCATCAATATGCCACTGCCACGCGTCGTTCTAGTCTTTTATTTTCCCTACGTACTACATCTTACTCTGTTCGTCCGAGAAGCCGTAACCATCAATAGAGAGCTTCAGATTGTCCTTAAACCCTTTACGGAATGTCGGGTAGTTACTCGAGACCTGTATGTGTAAGCGTCCGCTTTGGCGGCGCCATCTTATGGCGTAGGCGTTAACGATAGATAACCGAGAACCATTATTGCAGCGGCCAAGTGTAAAGAGTTAAGCAACGTAATAGTTAACCCGGAAACGTTTCTTGTTTTGGAGCTTTCACTCTTATTTATATCGTGAGCGCAAAGAATGACTCATCACCTCTACATATCATCATCATTTGTACGACTTCATCTATATTGTCGACCCGAAGGTCGCGGGATCGAATCCTAGCCGCGGCGGCTGCATTTTCGATGGAGGCGAAAATGTTTGAGGCCCGTGTACTTCGATTTAGGTGCACGTTAAAGAACCCCAGGTGGTCGAAATTTCCGGAGCCCTCCACTACGGCGTCTCTCATAATCATATCGTGCTTTTTGGACGTTAAACCCCATATATTGTTATCATCTATATTGTCATGTGGTCGTGACGTTGACGAAGGCAGCTATCGGCGGGTTCAAGACGATACTCTATTAGGGCGATGTTGTGCCCAGTCAGTGAAAGGTTGAAGCACAAGCAATACACTCTTTACGTGATAGCGGCGAACAGAGCGTCAGCCGTCGGTAATCTGATCATCAGTGGAACGCGTCGTCTTTTATACATTAGTCATCGAACCTTGGAGCGTTATCGCTGGTTCTCGCGTAAGTTCTCAAATAAACTTGACTATTCGCGTCCCGCACGTAATTTAACAGAACGACCTCAAGGCATTGCGAAGCTTCCCGAACATTGCGGTGCGGTCTGCGCCGAGCATTGCTAACAGTTTTTGTGGGTGAAAGCCGAATACATCAAAATAAAGCAAGAAACGCGCGGAGCAATATATATCATCATCAGTGTGTGATAGGTCGAGCTTGGCTGAATAAAGCGGTCCCCCATAAATGGTGGAGGTGCGGGGCAGAGGGTACAGAGATGGAAAATCAGTGTCTTGGTCTCGACGATATTATGTTGTTTTACGTGCCAGTACAACGATGTGATTACGAAGCATGGAATAATAGGGCACATCGGCTTAATTTTTGCCACACGGGTATCGTGCATATAAATCTAAACCTAAGTACACGGGGATAGAAGGAACCTCAGCCGTTGTGCGTTATCAGCGCAACGCGAAGTTTCCCTTCGGCAGGCACAATCACGCAACAGAAGAACGATCAGGAGCGTTGCAGTTAGGCAGTGCGTCACGTGACGTCGTTTACGGATTTACTGTACTGTCTGTCGCGATTCGCATAATAGGGAACGTCCTAATATAATAATGCGTTTCCATACCGCGACAACGGCAATCCACTCGTCACTCGTTGCGTGATGTCGTACACTCTAAGAAAAGAAAAAAAGGAGTGCTTTGGACTGTTTTTTTTTTTTTTTGGGGGGTGTGATTCCCTACTTGCCTCGTATATGGCTCTGCTTAAAGAGGCACGCGCACTTCCTTAGATCATTATACTCTCGTCTGAGTCATGAGGCCCAAAAGAGAGTTCACGTGTCTCTTTAAAGAGAGTCACATGCGTGGCATGTCGGGACTTACCGAAAAGAGTAACACATACTCTTTCTTTATCTCTTAGAGTGATACATCACACAGAGTAATCCGTTCATCGCGGTTCTCCTTTCACCAAAAGCAATTATACGCACATCTCTCCTTCCCTTTCCAAACACGTTCATCGGTAAAGTTCTTTTCCCTTTTCACCTTTCGCTCGCGGAAGAACGCGAACCTAAACAAAGAAGAAAGAAAGACTCGTACCGCACCTCACGGGACTCGTTACAGGTTTCAGCCCACCTGACCAGTCAATGAACCGGAGCGTCGCTTTAATAAGCCCGTGGCTGACGCTCACTGCCCACGGCTACATAAGAACACACCGACGGAAGCGAAGGCAAGCGTATACGAAACCCAGTCGGGTTCGTCGGCTCCCGTAGAGTACATACATACTATAACACTCTACGGCGGACTTCAGAGTCAACAGCGTCGGCGGACGATGGGTCCGGACAGCTTCCGTAGGCTGCGCCGACAGTATATATTCCTCGCACTGCCCTAAGGAAAAGGAGGTGCAAACATCGTCCGCGACGGCTACCTATATAGCGTACCGCAGAGCCTTCGCGAAAACTCCTGCAAATAACGGGCGAAGGACGCAAACAGTCTATAAACCATCGGCCCTCCTTTGCACCTTACGTTTACCCTCACCCTCGACTAGCGATACCTTATACACCTGCGTGGGTAAAGGCTCTTTGGGTGAGGGCGGAGACGGAAGGAGACCATGTAACGCAAACGGACTCCGACCGGGCGGAGACACCGACACTCTCAGCTCGTCGTGTGTGTGCCTCCTTTCGCGATCAACTCGTCGTCTCAGTGTGGCGTAGTCTAGAGAACCCGTGCGAGCCGCGGAGACAAATATTGGTTCTCCGCACACTGCGTGTGTTTGTATTCCCGCGTTGCCTGGCGTGCTTTGGGGAAGGGGGGGCGGGGGGGAGGTGGTGGTGAGGCGTCTGTTTGTGCGATCGCGCGACCGTGAACTCGAACCTTCTTCCTTCCTTCCACTTCTTCGTCGTCGTCCTCAGCCTTCGACCGTTCACTCCGTGGAGGCGGATGAACTTATTCCGGATCACCAATCTGACGCCTGCGGATGCGCCGCCGAAGCGTGTAGTGCGGGCCGTATTGAATGAGCGATTCCTCCTCTTCTTCCTTTTTACTTTCCTCCTTCTTCTTCTTCTTCTCATCTCGTCTCACTCCACTTTTGTTACCTTTGGCGCTTGGTGCGCGGCGTTGCAAGTTTTCCGCTTCGCCTCCTCGAGAATCGAAAATAAAAATAAATAGAGCGCGCGTAATGCGAAATTTGCTCTGTTTTTCGGCTCACCGAGCAGGGTACACACGATACGCGCGACGCGACGCCGCCCCCGCTCACGCTCTTAGCACTAAAACATTCTCTCTAAGTGCTCTGCGGCCGTGTTCTTGTGCTGACAGTGCTGGAGCGTCTGTGCACGTGTGTCCTGTTTTGTTCTCTATAGCTATCCTGTTTGTTTGCTTCGACTTCTTTCGTTAAGTTTCTTACCTTTCTTTATAGTGGGCGCGCGTGCGCGCCCACCTAGCTAGCTCTTACGGAGATTGAATCGAAGTGCGGCCCCTTATTTGGTTTGTAACTCGCTTGGCAGGTTCCCCGCATATACATCAGTGCATGCAGCGTTGCTGTTCGAACTACCTCCACCGAACTTTCGCGTGCTTCATTCCTTCGTTCTTTCTTGTTCTTTCACTTTATTCCTAGTCGGAAGAATACGGGCGCTTGATTCACCGCATCCCGGTCCCTTAGGAGGAGACGAGTGAATCAGCGGTAAAAGCGGGAGGGGGGTTGCGCAGTGAAGTGGGGAGAACGGGAGGGGGATGGGGGCACGCGAATGTACCCTATAGTTCTCCGCCCAGTCAGCACGACACTTCTTTCAGCTGCTTCTTTCTTTCTTTCTTTCTTTCTTTCTTTCTTTCTTTCTTTCTTTCTTTCTTTCTTTCTTTCTTTCTTTCTTTCTTTCTTTCTTTCTTTCTTTCTTTCTTTCTTTCTTTCTTTCTTTCTTTCTTAACTCCTTACCTTTCTTTATTTCGTTTCTATTTTCGCTGGTTCTTCCTTCCCTACGGAAGGAATTCGAGCGAAGCAAGCGTAACGCGGTTTCAAGTGCGTGAAAATCTCCGCGTGTGCCTTTATACACAGCTGCGTGATCCCAGAAAACCTTTAACATTTACCAGCGTGCGAGCAGGTTTTCCAGATGGAAAGAAGGATGACCCTGCGGACTTTCGACCGGGGGGACAGATTCTTTCACTCGATTTATTTTCTCTTCAACATCCGATAGCGGATGGAAGGGAAAGAACAGGGTAACGGATCGCTTTTTCTCGAAGACAGGCGCATTTCCATTCAGGGTGTCTTACATTCCCCGCTTTTCTTTGAGCTCTTCCTTGCCTTGTTTCAGAGTCTCAATAAACGACAAACAAGGAAAGCGCGAAGTTTTTCTCCGACTTATTAAACTGGCAGGCTATAGATTATGCGATCTCTTTTGTTTTTCGGTTCAGCTCGAGAACGAAACACGAAGAAGTGAACATGGCGTGCCGAGTTTATAGATAGTGCGTATGAAGCAAGGCCCCGAGGAAGCGCTACAGTTTCCTTAGGGAATGGATGAACACTGGTAGAGAAAATGGATGAACAAGGGATCTCAAGTTCGGTCTTTTGTAAGGGACTAGGTGGCGTGCCCTCCCCTGGCGCGTGACTGCGCTGCAGTGCTGTGATCAGCGTGTGCAGGGTGTGTTCTATGAGCTTTCTGTGCTGCCCGTAAACGAGTTATTGTGGCTCCTATAGCAGCAAAACATATCAGCACGCTATAGGGTGTTTTGTACTGCACAACAGTCGTTCGGTTTCACTCGCGACTGATAGTAAAAACCCACGGTAACTGTGAACAGGTTACGATTGTTGCACTCGCCTCACACTTCAGAGGTTGTAAGAGCATGGGCTACATATTGTAGAGGAGGAGGAGGAGGAGGAAAAGAAAAAAAACGGAAGGAAAGGGAGATTAGCCAGTTCTCAGACCGGCTGGCCACCCTGTGCTGGGGAAAGGTGTTAAGAGGAATAAAAGACGATAGAAAAGAGATGTGTAGTAGAGTGCAGAAATAGTGGAAGCTGCTATGCATGGGTGTGCAAAGAAGAGTATTTTGAGGGCTCGTTTCTTTGTTTGACGCAACTTCAATGAAAACCAGCAGATAATGAAGCCAAGAAAGGTATAGGAGACGTTAATTCTACTACTTTAAGGTAATTGTAGCAGTTGCGATAGAGATGCGAAGAAAGTAAAGTGGACGAAAAGACAACGCGCCGCCGGCAGGGACCGAACTTACAACCTTCGGATAACGCGCCCGACGCTCTATACAATTGACCTACGGCGGCGGCCGTATTCTCGTCTACTTTATCGGCTACATAAGTGCATGCATCAAGTGTACTTAGTAATGAACACCAAGTGCGGTGCTGGCACAAGCACATTTCGCGGAAAGGGCTCGAGCAAGAACGAAGCTCCGCTGGTTATCAGAGTTCATGCTATTGCGCGAAGTACCTTTACTACATCGCACGCGTTGCCGTACATCCCGAACGATCATTCATTTGCAGCTTCGCTAACCAATATTACAGTACGACTCACGGCGGTGCGACTTCTTCTTTCTTTCTTTCTTTCTTTCTTTCTTTCTTTCTTTCTTTCTTTCTTTCTTTCTTTCTTTCTTTCTTTCTTTCTTTCTTTCTTTCTTTCTTTCTTTCTTTCTTTCTTTCTTTCTTTCTTTCTTTCTTTCTTTCTTTCTTTCTTTCAAGTTTGTCAGGCTACTCCTTTCTTTTTGCTTCCCAATTTTGGGTTTTCGCGCTTACTTCGTATTCGTCCAGTGATAGCGAGAACGGCCCAAGAACCAACACCCCGCCATACACCACTGGTCGGCCTGGTCCTTCTTCTTGCGCGCTTGCTTTCGCTTTTGTCTGCGGCGACGCCTCGATAGCAGACGCGCCGTTTTCCCAGCCATTAGGGCCCGCTCGCAACCTGTTATTCCGATAGCCCGAAAAGGAAGAAGCATCACAGCCGGAGGTTAAAGGAGGAAGGAGAGCACAGTGTTCGGCGGCAAAAGCGAAGGCGTCGCTGCCGGCCATCGATGGCCCCACCGCGCCCATCGCGTGGTTCGATGCGATGTGGGGGGCTGCGGTATTGCTTCAGTGTTGCCGCTTATGTATGGGGCCCCGAATTGTATACGTTGTGACGGGCGTTGGTCGGGTTAGAAGGGTGGGCGGAGAGGCTCGCGGTGCTTCGCTGATCGTCGGTACGGCGCGAGCGCTGTGCTTAGCGCGGACGTACTTTCCTGTTCCCACGCTATTTTTCTTCCGCACCACAAAAATGTGCGATCGTCGATGACTGTTATGTGTGTGAGAAGAGCTTTGAACCTGAGAGGAACGTAGTTGAGGACAGAGAGGGGGAGGCGGGGAGGGGGGGGGTGCATTTAACTGCTGGAGTGTATTAAGGGGTCATTATTATCGTCTTCCTCATCACGTCTACATGGCGATCAAAGCGTTTTCGTAAATGCCTTCCGATTATCGCTGGTTTGCGTCATCCAAAGTCATCATATATGTATGATGACTCCTGGTGACTCCTGGTGCCCTCGACTTATTCTACTAACATAGTAAATGACTGATTATCTTTTCTAACTGCACATGAATCGTCGGATCATTCTTTTCTTCATTATTAACCTCAGCCGGAATGTAATACTCCCATCTTCCACGGTGGTTTAATCGCTTTGTCATTATGCTTCTTATTGCGAGACCGCGGGTTCGTCTCCTGTTCAACACGGAAGGCGAGCATATCCTTCGAGTTAGGCGAACTTTGAAGAGCCTCAGAGTGCCTTAATTATTCAGAAGCATCACTATAAAAGTGTATTCGAACCTCATAAATTGACAACATTTGTCAGCCATTCCAGCGTCCCTTACTTTTCCTAAGTGTTTGTCTGTGATTGGCCATGCATCGGTAGTAGTTCCTTGTGAGTTTAAGTTTGAAATTTCTGTGCTATTTCAGTGACGCTTTGACCAAATAGATAAGAGCGGATTGAACAATAAAATAACTTCCAGAGCTGCATGCCTGTCATAATGTGAGGAGGCGTAGAGTGCCACTGGTGTCTCGCTTTGGATTTGAGGGTTGTAGGTGGCCATGGCTCCGTGGCGTAAAGATTGCTTAGGTTTTGAGCTCTATAGGGCGAGGTTTGTAGGGGCAGAAAGATAAATTAGAAACACAAAAACGATCATTCAATCGACAACCTCACCGATAAAGGAGGCGCACAATGATAGTTAAAAGGGTAATAATAAAAAGCAGAGACGCTAACACTTTTACACTGCGGCTTATTTCTCGGAAACTTTGTTATCCCCCCCCCCCCCCCCCCCCCCCCAATGTACAGTGTTGCTAAGAATATACCGCTTTTTTTTTTCGTGTTAACTTTGAGCATAAGCTTGGCACCAGCGACGTCAGGGTGATTCACACTACATTGACACGTCTGAGCCCCCCCCCCCTTTTCTTTTTCTTTTTTAAGCAAGCATGCTCGTACAAGTTCTAACCTCGTTTATTTTTAATACTATGTAATTGCTGTTTATAACAAAACATGCGGCGAGGCTCACTCTTGAACGCCACGTCTAACCAGCGTAATCGCTAGATGCTCGTGTCGAGATTGAGCATGCCCTCTCACTTTTACCTTCTTTTTGTCCCTCAGGCCATCGGACGAATTCAAGACAGACTTGAGTGCCATTAGAGAGCAATATATTAAACTTAGCAACTTAATTGTCAAATTAACATTCGCGCTATCTGCGTAGCATCCATCTCTAACATCCCTTCATACAGCTTGCATAGAGATCCGAAGTGTCGAATCGGGAACGTGACCCGCCACGTTCTGCTTGTCTTGTACAAGCGAAGCAGCCGACAGCGCTCTTCGCGCTTGCTACATTCCTCCACTTCGTTTCGTTCTCACTTGAAAGGGGGGCGCTGCGGGCAGGGGAGTGGCTGAGAGTGGGTGCATCGCTGACCGCAGCATAAGAAACAAGCGAAGAGTAATTCAAGACAGCGAAGGCTCCGTGGTGCCGCATTGGACAGAGTGGAGCCAGGTCGGTATGCACTTCGAGGAATCCCGTTCCCGCTCCTCCTTACGTACACATGCACACGGAGGCCGGAACGCGCCGCAGCCGGCGCTCGAGTTCGAAGGTCAAGGAAGGGAGAGCAGTCCGAAACGTCTCTCCCGAAGCTCACGCCTGCTTGTCTCCTTTCTTTTTTCCCTTTCTCCGGCTTTCGCCTTGACCTCTACTGCACGGCGCACACGCCCTTCTTCTTCTTCTTCTTCCCCTCTGGCCCCTTCCGTCTGTCCACAAACCTGGCTTCATTGCGCGCGTGTATGTGCGATGGCGATGCGTGTTTGCGGCCCATGGTATGTTTCGCAGCCGAATGGAACGTGCATTTCACATGTGATTTCGGAGTCGCGGAGTTCTATTTAACGCTTCGCGAAGACGGTGCTTTTCATCGCAAGCTGCGCGAATGGACGGAAAAGGGTTAGGGAAAGAGCACAGAATCGTCGTCTCTTATGCGTGTCAAAGTTTATTGAGGAAAGCAAGCGAATATGCAAACGAGAACAGTGGGACGACAGAATAAATATCTCCAAAGGACATCTACGCGAAATTATCAAGAGACATCTACAAAAGCAATTTCTTCTTTCTGATAGCATTGCCATTTCCTGGATGATGCGCGTCCTCGTGTTTTGTCATGTGGATTTCGATCGAATCGTAGCGTCCTGCATGGGCCGATCGGTTTTGTGTATTTGCCAAGTGGATAATTTCAATTCGAACGGGTCGCAGTGGCCCGCGGTGGTTACGGCACATTGCGGCTAAGAATCAATCAATCAATCAATCAATCAATCAATCAATCAATCAATCAATCAATCAATCAATCAATCAATCAATCAATCAATCAATCAATCAATCAATCAATCAATCAATCAATCAATCAATCAATCAATCAATCAATCAATGTTGTTATTTAGTTGCTCGTTCGAAATACTGATTCATCTAAGGGCGATTTAGAAGTCGCGAACGCAGAAATTGATGTCTTCTCCTTCGGTGTCTACTATTCATTTGCATGATATTTTTACGTCTGCTGCTGAAGAATATCTCAGTTGAAGAGACATCGCAGCACTGCTGCAGTAGCGGCCGACGTTCGTCAAGATCCGCTTGCAAAGTACAAAGGCTGGATTAAGCTCCAAGCAGAGCCTCGCTGTTATTTACCCCGCAGGGGTTTAGCAGTCATGTGGTGTAGCCTTATAAATCAGCCACGTGTTGCTATTTGGTGGCCGATTAGATCGCGTCTTAACTTAAAGGTACATAAAGCGGTGGAATTTGTTTCCGCTACATAACTAAGTTTGCTGGTAATAATAACAGGCTTCTAGTGCAAACCTATAGAAAAGGGAGAACTAGAAAACGCGATACGACAGCTCATTTGTTATGGTCTTCTGTACCAAAAAGCCGAAGCTTCTATCGTTACTTTGTATGATGTTACGCGTGGGCGTTTTTGCAGAGGTCATGGAAGATGACTCACTCGAAAGAGTTGATTATGCTGGTTCACTCTTTTGGGAAAAATGTAGTCGCCTAGCAAACCGTCGTACGTAATAATTTAATATTTCTGTCGCAATTCTATTCTTTCCTTCGCTTCGTGAGAAGCCCGACCGATGCCAATAGACAGTAGCAAGAATAACGATTAGTTATAATCCAATAAAAGCTGGTGATAAGAATTGTTATGATCCACCTTACTGCGAAGAAAGTATTTGAAAATAAAAGCAAATTGTACCTGTTGGCGAACTGGAACAGGCTGACTACACAAATGGATGAGAAAGAACGCACTCGACTCGAATAGATATTTATGTTCGTTTTGTGCCGCGTCGTCACGAAGTGTATACGGATCCCAGAAGAGGCACCGGAAGAATTGCTGGATTGTTACAACGTGTGCGAGGTACGGCCTGGCTTCCCACTGAAGCTTTCAATACGTACTCACTCCGTCTCTGCAGTCAGTTTGCTCTCCGCGTACACTTCCATCCTACAGATGCACCATGACAGCCCACATGGGTTCGGATACAAAGCACAAAAGACATAGTTGCGGTCAGCAACTGCGTACACTACATAATAATAATATCTGGGGTTTTACGTCCCAAAACCACGATATGAATATGAGAGACGCCGTAGTGGATGGCTCCGGAAATTTCGACCATCTGGTGTTCTTTAACGTGCACCTGAATCTACGTATACGGGCCTCTACCATTTCGCCTCCATCGAAATGCGACCGCCGCGGCAAACTCCCGAACAACTACACGGCGTCACAATAGAGGCGCGTATATAAAACTGCTCTGGTAACCCGAACTTCCTTAGCGTGCGCCGAGAAGATGCCGCCGCGCCGATGCATGCTTGGTGAAAAGGAAGGAATTCATAATTACGGGTTCCCTCTGCATCGGTATCGCACGGCGTTCGTATTTTTGAATGTTCGCGTCTCGTTCCGGTTCACCGGTTTATCCGCGTTTCCGGTTGTTTGCGTGTCCGCCTAGGGTAACGCCGCGTATCTCGCATTAAAAAAAATTAATAATAAAAATTCGATGTGGACCGTTATCTTCACAGAGTTAGTAACGCTTTTGTGAAGTTCGCCAGCAATTGCGTGTTACGAAGGAGGAAGTTTGGCTTGTAACACAATAGCTGATATCCGAGTGCACAGGAATGAGGCCACCATACTCCCTCCCCCCCACCCCCCCCCCCCCCCCCCCACCCTCCTCGCCATTGCCATTTGCATTTATCTTATTTCTGGACGACAGCCGGCTACCTAATTAGCTGTTGTTTCAATACTGTCGGCGTCTGTTTTAATACTGTCGTCGTGCTGTCGCCAATTCTATAGCGAAAGGATCTTCTGTAATCTGATTGTGTGCCACTACGATGTGCCAATACATGTAAGTTCAGTAGCAAATAAATATATAGAGGTAGACTGGCAGGTCGGTGTTGTCCCAATGAGAACCGTGTTCCTACTTCTGACAGTGTCCAGCATAATTGTATACGTCTGTTTCAAAACGGGCAAGAAACTTCTTGCTTCGTCGTTGCTGTTGAATTTCTTTGTTAGTGCCACTTGCACGTTCGTGGCAATGTGCGATACGCAGGCAGCAGCGCTTCGCTGCTGGGCGCCACACCACGGACGTGGCGCATCTCATATTGTACAGTTCAAATATACCTAGCTGCAATTTCTTTCTTTGCCTCAGGCTGTAAGTTCGAAGTCTCGCCGAGCTAGATTCCCAAGAAATTTATTTGCTCGCGTTCCGTGTATTATTTTCTATGCATCATAGTGAATGCTTAAAGTGTATAACATCTACGGCCTTCGTTAGACTCAACGTCTTTAGCCCGCATATCTGAGTTACACATAACGTCTCGATATAGTACCACTTTTGCAGACACGAAGCATTTAGGTAAAGCAGCGCGTCCAGTATGCATATACGATCTCACGACCATTAATAACATTTGTAATACCCAAAAAAGAACGTGTGTGCAAAATCGCAGTTAAAGCTCTTGCTCGAAGAGATCGAAGAGGAGGCGGCGCATCTGTCCATACATAGCAAATCCAGCGTAAATATGGGATCGTACCGATGGAAACGCAAGAAACGCCGACCAGCCAGTCTGTGGCGCTTTAACTCCATTTATTCCACTTTTATTGCATCAGCAGGAAATAAAACAAAGTGGTGTTCAGAGGACAGCGCATATCGAGCTGCTTTAGTTAGTTCACTTTAGGATAGGTTAAGCTACGTTGTCTTACGAATTCTGAACCTCAAAAGCTGGGACACTACACATTCGGACGAGCTGTGTCTCACGCAGACGTGCCTAGGGTATCGAAACAAGTGGCTTCTTTTACTGCACCGAACACGAAAGCTTTCGGCTCTCGCATACATCGGTGTATGTGAAAGACAAAAGACGGATCAGTTCTCCTCGATGCTTTCTCCATTATGCAGCTTGAGAGAAAAAAAACAAAAAAACACAGACTTCGAAACAGAAACTTTGAACGCGTGTTGGATAAGGCCTCGAAGTGGGGAGTGCCGGGGCGCGGAGAAACAGACAGAGCCCAGCGAAAAATCTTGAATCTCTCTAAGTAACCGAAAGGGTCTCCGACGACGCCGCAGTCGGTTGGGGCGTGCCGGCGTACATTAGGCGAGCCGCGCAGACAATCCCTTGCGGTGGTTGCACGTTGACCGCATCCGTATACACATGCGAAGAGCCCAGCCGACGAGACCATCGCTTCGAGGCGGCGGCGCGCTAAGCTTCACAACAGATACGAAACCGAATTTTCGATGGTGCGGCCCGCCTTCCCCTTCGTGACAGCTGGATTTGCGCCGGGCGTGTGCGGCTGTTAAAAGGGATAGAGCGAAAGGGAGGCACCGTATCTCACTCTCCTTTACGTTTATCTTTTCTTGTTTTTGTTTCCTCTTCCTTCGTGTCGCAGCCGCCTCCCAGACGCCACGCGGTCGCCGCCTCGTCGGAACGATACGACTGCCGCCGCGCCGTCTGTGAACTGTCGGACGCCAGTGTGGTGTAGTTCATTGGCAGAGGTCATTGGTCATTGCCTATAGGTCATTGGCTTCGTAAAGCTTTGTGCGAAAACAGTCCTAGAAGTCACTAGTGTACTCAGAGGACCGTATACAAGGATCGTCCCACCTTGCACATGCGTAAGTGTCACAGCGTTTGCACAGGTAGGCTCGTGTTAATTGCTCAGAGGTAGAAAGAAAAGAGGAAAAGAAGAAGGCAGGGAGGTTAATCAGAAAGAGAAATTGGTTCGCTGCCGCACACTTAGAGCACACATATATGACTTTGTCATTGTGCTTCATTCCGTTGTCCCGTCTTTGCGCGCTGTTTCACGCACAGATATGTACCAAGTGGCCCGCCTATACAATCAGTGTTGAAAAGGTTGAAAGTTGAGAGAGAGAGAGAGAGAGAAGCGAAGGGTAAATACATAACATCGAAGTTGTTCAATTTCCACCAACTACGCGGTATCATTTGCCTATCACATCAAGAAGGGGCGTAGCCAGAATCTTTTTCGGGGGGGGGGGGGGGGTTCAACCATACTTTATGTATGTTCGTGCGTGCGTTTGTGTGCGCGTGTATATATACGCAAGCAAAACTGAAAAATTTCGGAGGGGGGGGTTTGAACCCCCCCCCCCCTTGGCTACGCCCCTGACATCAAGCTATAGCCACTTATGCGGACCTTTATCGTCTTTAAAAAACAAAAATGGCGTCTTCGCCGCCCACAATTGCGATGTCTTATGAGATTCACATTACAAAATGGTTTGCGCTTGTACTGGGCCTTTGATCAGAGCGAGCAAGTGTAACTGGGAGCAAGTGTAATGTGGTTCACTGAACTCCTCCAAGGCATCCCTTGCCGAAGCACAAGGACACGGCGTACATATAAAAAAAAATGAAAAGAAGAAGAAGAATCGGTTCTCCTTCATGCAGACACCTTAATGAAGCACCTTCTCTACCACCCAAACAAATGAAGACGTGTACGATTTGTGTGTGTGTGTGTGTTTTATCACTTTACTGACGATGACAACGATGTCTTTCACCTATATCACGTGTTTCACATCACGTTCGTTCGATGGTTTTCACCCGCATCTGCGTGCGACAACTGCACATGACCAGATTTCCATAATACGTTCGCAGAGTCCTAACGCGGGCGGCAAATTGAGCCCATTAGAGGAACATGAGTCCGCCTCTACGCAGTTCATACACACAGAGGGCGCGCGCATGCATTACCATCGTCACGGACTGCGGCACAATTCTTTACGGTATGCATATCAAGGAAGACGGGGTATACTGCTAGATGGACGATGCCGCCCGACTCCGGACACTCTCGCCTCTTCGGTGACCGGCACGGCGGAATTAAAGGGTGGCCCAGCCGGCACTCATTGCGTTGCGGGCCGTGAAAAAAATAAACAAAAGCGTGACGCGGCCAACTTGACGAGAGAGAGTACACACAGTGCAGGCGCTCGCCTAACGACTGCCACTGAGTGCATGGCGTATTCCGGCCGGAGCCCTGATGACTCCGAAGCGTATACACGGAAACCCGCATATGTGTTCGCTCCGATTGACTAAATTTGCGTGCAGCGAATATGGGAATCGGATCTAGTGGACGTGCACGTTGAACTGTCGCATACATGAACCGTTGGTGATGTTATATCAAACGTAGGCGAATCATACGTTGGTGAGGTATAATCTTAGCGCCAGCAACGACAACGAAAGCTGTGCAGAACTTGTCTCTGCGTTAGTTGGTACATAACTTCGAAAAAAACCTATACGCCTGAGTACCAAGAGTATAAAGGAAAAGACAACGCAAGAGTGTCCTTTCTTGTGCCTCTTCTCTCTGCTGGTGTAGGGCGTAGGCGTCTAGATTTTTCTCGAAACAAAAGCAACACTTTCGAACGTACAAGTCATATGGGTACATCGTTGATTTGAATCCATTCATGGTGATATACAGTTCAAGGCGAATGTGAAATAAAAAAGCAAACGTGAAAGAAATAGTGCGGTCGTTTCAC
The DNA here is from genome assembly GCF_013339695.2 of Rhipicephalus sanguineus. Taxonomy (NCBI): domain Eukaryota; kingdom Metazoa; phylum Arthropoda; class Arachnida; order Ixodida; family Ixodidae; genus Rhipicephalus; species Rhipicephalus sanguineus. The sequence continues at coordinate 52,884,185 of NC_051179.1, forward strand.
CCTCACGAATAATGCTATCGTTCTTGTCTATTGCCTCTTCTTCTTCTTCTTCTTCTTATTATTATTATTATTATTATTATTATTATTATTATTATTATTATTATTATTATTATTATTATTTGCGTTCACCTTTGTCTTTGAGAAACAGCCCTCGGGACACGCTTTCATCGTATTCGTAAAGTCTTACCACCTGCCAGTCAATATCTTTCTTAACATTTATCTGATCAAACTCTGGCTATAACTTTGATTGAAACTCATCGCTGACCAAAGAAACACTTACCTTGAATTAACTACCTCACTGCGCAACGCAGCTCGTTGGCCGAAACATTAGCGAGGATTCGAACCTTCTTCTGCAGATCCGTCAATTCGTCGCTCTTCGTTGCGCGTATGTTCGCGCGCGTGCTGCACGCTTCTCATATCGTTCGCGCTTTTCAGTCCCCTTCGCAGATTCCTGACTGAATGGGCCATCTAATAGAGCTAAATCATCTCTACCTTTCTCTTATCATTTACATACGTCTGATGCGTTGCGACGATTGAACGATCGGCTGGTCTCCGTTCAGATGCTGCTGGAGCACCGTACCCATAGCTCGTCGGCTCACAAGGCAGTTAAAGCACTTTTGTGCTTTTGGGGGACTACGGGCCTGTGAGACCTATTTTATAGTGCAACCGACACATACGCATACGGCATGCATTGCTCATATCCTTCTTTCATTCCCTCCTCTCATCTTTCCATTCCCCCAGCGTAGGGTAGACAACCGGACATGTTTCTTGTTAACCTCCCTGCCTTTACCTTTTCGTTTTCTTCTTTCCTACGCACATCTCTCTTGACACCGGAGTGACCAGTGCTATAATGCACGAGGACACCGCACAGATCTAACCATACGCAGCAAACGGAGCGCGCACACACGCCGACGACAGCTGCTCGAGTCTTGTACTGCACGCATTCGCTCAACACGGTCCTTGTTGCATCCCTCCGGGCAGCCCTCCTTCCGACTGATGTGGCGAGATGTTCGTCCATTAATCGCCGCGCTCCGGCATACGTCGTTTCGCTCTTACGGTGGAGGAGGAGGGAGAGTGACGTTGCGTGAGCTATACGGCGTAGATATAACTCCCCCACCACCTCCTCTCCCTCAACTTTCTTCGCTCGCGCGTACGCACTGGCAGTCAGTCCTTCGCAAAAGGCGCGGAAGAAATAGCCGTCGCTTTGCGAGGCGCCCGCCACAGCAACGCGCGATGCTGCGTTTAACCCTATATTAAAGCCCCTTGATCTTGGGAAAGTACCGCCATTCAGTGTACTCGCCGCCGCGCGCGCGTCCTCCTCTCTCCCTCCTCGCCCCTTTCGCGTTCTCCCGTTCTCCGCCGCTTTTCCGCGCTGACGATTGGTCTCCTTCGCCGTTGCCCTTGGAGACGCGTGGATCTTGCGTTTTGCTGGTATTTTTCTTTTTCGCTCGCGCCATTTTACGCCGGGGCTCCGCGTAGCAAACGTTGCGCGCGCTTTGTTTTCTGTGCTTTGTGTGGGCGCTATGCCGTGCTGTTGCGCCTATAACTGCCACAATGAGAATGCAAACGGTTATGCGCTTTTTACGATTCCCCATGGTAAGCATGATGGCTGGCGCAAGCAGTGGCTGCAAAACATCGGCCAAAGAAACTTTGTTTCGACAAAGAACAGCGTTCTTTGCGAGGTCCTGTCCTATTGCTCGTATCAAAGCATCGCCGAATGCTACATTTTAAATATCGTTCCGGCCTGCTCATCAACGTCTTTTTTTCGTAGGCTATTTGCGCGTTGCTTAAAAATAGGTTGTCCTCAATATGCTGAATATTCAGCTGAGAGTCCATCACCTCTCACGGCGGCAACTCTCATTCAGTCTAAAGTGCGCAGCTATAGGATCTGCTTTCCGCTGCAAACGATTACGCGCGATGATACAGCTTCTCGATCGCGCTTGTCGTGATTGTTAGATTCCGTTTATTGTGAATGTTTGGTGTAAAAAAACAAACGAATGGACGAATAGATATGACACTTACTGGCGCTGGTTCCCAAATGAGGGTTTTATTTGGGGGGGGGGGGGGGGGGAGAGAATTCACGCATAAAAATTGACACAAATGCGATCAGTCGCAAGAACAAAAGAAACACACAAGCACAACGCACAAAAAAAATAACATTCTGATAGCGAAAATAAGCCGTTATCTAGCAGGCCGCGACCGAAATGGCTCGTCTTGGTCACGCCTGCATTATCATGTCTTCCGTTCACTAATGAAAAACTAGATTATCTCTTATACCGGTGTCACACGGGTAGTTTTGATCGCGATCAGAATCAGTCCGGATCGGATTTCTTGATCGCGATCAACAATCATCGCTGCTATTCGGTCCAAACTAATCCGGATCGAGTTTGGCGCAAACGTCAGTCAAATTGCAATCTGGGAGCCAGATATCGATGAGCAGATCGCGTTGATCTTGATCCCGATCGGGCCTGATCGCGATTATAAGTGACAGCGTAGCAGCACCAGATCTGGAACGGCCCTGATCGCGATCAAAAGGGTCCCTGTTACACCGGTATTGCTTTGTTGTCTTCTACATGACGACTCACTTTAGTGATCAGTTTCTTTTCCGTGCCCTGTTTCTGCTTTCCTGTTTTCCTTGCTCAGATTTGCATTTGTGACTCTTCTAATATGCGTGTTTTCCCAAATAAACCTCAGGTACAATTCAGCGCTTATCCGTGTGGCCTCTACTCGCCCGTTCGTTTCTTTTTCCGCGCTGTAACGTTCTTGCAGGATAGGTTGTCTGTTTTACTGAAAATTCGAACAGCGGCTTGTGAAGGCGTTATTCTTCCAGCTTACTTTGATATGCGCTTCAGCCACACAAATGCAACGAATGCAGGCCCTGAAAAAATGAAATGAATGAAAGAATGAAATGAGAGAATGTAGGCCCACGGTATTGTACATGAGCAGCGCCAGCTAGCTAACGTTGCTTTTTTTTTCAGTTCGTCAGTTTGCTTTTGAATTTGGATGCCACGCACGCATAACTGGGAGACGATCATAATTTGGTTTTCTCGCGGAGACGACGTGCAGGGGGTGTTCTACTGATCGCGCTCGCTTGCTGTCGATATCGGCTTCGAGGCTGAGGCCGAAAATTCTCGCTCTGATAGCAAATGCTTTAAAATCACCCTTCTGCTGTTTTTCGGAGAGCTTCTTTCTGTTCATGTAACACGAGCTAAATATATCGCATCGATGTGTTTTGACATTCGTGCGGAATGTCTCCGCTCACAGGTAAACCGAGTGCTAGTTTCTTTGACACGAACGCCAAAGTACTATTCTGAAAAATCTTTCTCCAGCGCTTCTGTTATTGCGGTAGATGAGTTGCTGTTGGCGCCGCTTGATCGTGCTGACACTGCGCAAGCGTCTTGTTCTGTTTGGAGACCACCGCGCAAGTCTACTTTCACGTCAGATAACACATGGATGGACAAGGTATTATCCACGAAGTCATTTCAAGATGCGACGCTGTAAGTACCTGAGTTGCACATGCGCGCACAGGAAAGAGACAAAAAATCCAGACACAGGCGGACATGACGCAAGCTAAATTATTTCAGATGTAAGTGTAAAGCATGTTATCATGTGGCAGAAAAAAACGTCTGCATGATGGAACGCTGCATAAAGCTCTTTTTAAATTAGCATGCCCCATTTACACGGCTTTCGAAAGAAACTAATATATTATTGAACGTTCGTTTCAGTGTTCTCGATCTTGTTATCACCATTTTTTCAAAGTTTTCTACAGCACCGGGGCGCGAAAGTGGCCCGACATCACGCGCCTCCGTTGATTTCTGCGGCGCGCCCGCGGGAGCGCCGGCGAAAAATGGTGCCGTGCGCAGCGCGCGCCGGCGGCGTGCGAGGAGAATCGAGGAGGAAACTCGCGCGCGGAGGAGAGTGTCGTTACTTTCCTAGATCAAGGGGCTTGACCCTATATATACTACGGGCGCCACACTGCCGCCGCAATTTCCGTAATGGCGTCCGGTTGTTACGCGCGAGGGAACGCCAGCGCCGTCTGTCTCCCTGAGGGTGCGCTAAATCTGTATACGAGCACACATACGTTGAGTCGCTTGGTTAGAGAGAGAGAGAGAGAGCGTGGTGTGTGTGTGTGTGTGTGTGTGTGTGTGTGTGTGTGTGTGTGTGTGTGTGTGTGTGTGTGTGTGTGTGTGTGTGTGTGTGTGTGTGTGTGTGTGTGAGGAAGAGAGAGAGACAGAGAGGGGCAATCGGAACTGTGGCGCTAGCCACTGATGCGGTAGTGAGCATTACGTTGATCACGTTAAAGGCATGGCGAGCATGCGTATTCGTAAGTATGCACCTCATTACACGGCTGCGTTCTGGCGTTATAGCGTTAAATTGATTTTAAGAACTGAGGATGAAACGGCGCGTCTAGAACGAGGACACAAAGGAAGGGATAAAACAACACATAGCGCCCTTGTTGTCGCTTGTCTAGTATTTGCTAGATCCTCAGTTCTAAATGAGAATCAGTTAGCCGTCAGTGCATGAAAAACTCTCTGTACGGACTCTATCCGCGTTAATCTGCGTGACCACCCTGTACGTATTGGACTCTGCCCTGAGGCTTTGCCCATTCTTTATACACCAGACATCGTATATGTACGCAGTGCTTCTGATTACTTTTTCTTTACTTATTGTTTTAGTCTGTCCTGTTTTTCTTGTTTTTATTTCATCAATAATAATATCATGATGATGGGATAGCCAGTTCTATAGCGTGGCCCACCTTCCCACGTTGTTCATACATAAATAAAAAGAGGGGCGGATGGCTGTTCGTGTGTCATCATCGCTCGTAGCGCATATAAGTCAACCGAAGGAGCCTCCTTGTGCTACGTATTGACACTGTCAGGTTTCACAATGAACAAAATCTGGTGAAGGGGAAAAAAAGAAACCGTGTACGCTGCTGGTGCGGTGGACATGCCGTAAATTGATTTGGCTGGTAAAGAACACTTCGTAGCACATCTGGGGGTGATTTATGGGTTCGCTCGATATTGATCTCGTTTCAGTAAGCGCACTCGAGCTCAGTTTTCTCTTCTTTATCTTCATCGAAGAAACTGGCAACGTCGCGTAGGCGTTGCTATACTTCATTACCGATATTAGTGCTTGGCAAAGGTAAGCGCAAAACCACACGGGACATGTGCACAGAGAAAACATGAAGCGGTGTGGTCTCTTTCTGTGTCCCGTGTGGTTCTGAGGTTAGCTTTGCTAATCGTGAATCACCGACTGGCCTACACCCATACTCTTCTAAGAGATTAGTACTCCTGATTTTCTCATTTAGCCTTACTGCTTGCCTGGTGATCGTTTACATAGAGCTTACACGGTAGTCATTGCGTTTTCAATGTCCGCCACGGCGATACAATGGTGACGGCGCTCGGCTGCTGACCCAAAGGTCGCGGGTTCAATCCCGGCCACGGCGGTCGCATTTCGATGGAGGTGAATTAAATGCTACAGGCCCGTGTACTGTGCGATGACAGTGCGCGTTGAAGAGCCCCAGATGGCCGACATTTCCGGAGCCTTCCACTACGGCGTCTCTCATAATCTTATGGTTTTGGGGACGTAAAACTCCAAGAAAATTAAATTATATACAACCTTTTTTCGTTCATTTTTTATGCCCCTATCTGAGAATGGTATCTGCCTCGTGTACCGGCGGTTACTGGCTAGCATAATCTTAAACACGTCTAGCTAAGACGATAACTCTGCCCTCGACAAAGACGACGGTGAAAACCGCGGCTCGTTAAAACGGCCGCAAGCACTTTTTTGTCACTCGAGTCCCGCAGGTCGTGACCTTCTGTACCGGATCTCTAAGTCGCACTCAAGACATGCGAGAAAGTCAGCTTATAAATCCGTACAAAAGGTGCCACATGCAAGGGTCAACATGATGACGTTTCTTGCGAAACAAATGATTTCTTGTAGCCCGTAAAAGCAAAAAGTGACGCTGGCGCACGCAACTGCCACGGAGCGTCGCAAAACAAGCGGCGTGTTTATTACGACGTCAAGCACTTCCGGATGCTGCTTTTCGCGTTTTAAAGGCGAGGGAAAAACATGTAACGCCTTCGCTTCCTTAGTCAGACACTGTGTAATTCATTTTTACTTTCTTTTTCACTTTTCAGTTAACGTCCGTGACTCGAGACGCTATGACCTCGCTTCATTTTCTCACCGTTGCACAGAGAAAGTCACGGTGCACACGTCTCGTTTCGGTTGTTTCAATCTGACTTATTTTTCTTTTTTTTTCTCACTTTTTATGATTAGAGGCGGCAGTTGAAGTGATGCGCTTCGCCAGTTTATGAGGCGTGAAGTCGGTCGCAGTCCGCTGCCCGCAATGAAGTCCTCCATACGGATACATTAAAGTATGTATACAGTTCTCGAAATAGGTTCGCAACGTGTTATAATGCGCTGCAGCAGTTGTTATGCAGCAGGCGCTCGTGTTATCGCAGCTCAAGCACGAAATGCAAGCACGTGCACTATAAAGTTAAAAAATACAATGAAAGGGATGGATGGCACGAAGAATTTCTCACTTCGCTTTCTCTTTTTGTTTTTAATTCGCGTCGCTCTCACTTTCATGGTGGAATCAGTTTGCCTACTGAAGATGCCTGTTATTACAGCGTGTGCGAAATAACGCCATTTATCCGTAGGAAACAGCTACAAGTCGCTTGCTTTTTCGCGAAGAAAAATTGTTGGAAGATGGCGCTGTGTCTACTGTATCATTATTCTTCTTCGCTTAACTTCCACTCTTCAAAGGCCTTAATTACAAATAGTACTATTCTGTGAACCGCGCACTTGTTGCAAGTTCAAGAACCGAAGTTCGTCTGAGTTAAACCTTAAATAAGGAACTAATTTATTCTGCGGTATTATGCGACAAAACTTCGATCAATTAAGGCACGCCGTAATAGGGGAACTCCGGATAAATTTCTGACCGCCTGGAGTTCCTCAACCTTCACCTAAACCTTAGTACACGAACGTATTTTCGCATAATGATGGAAAAGGCAGCGCTATAGAACGAATACAATTTTGTATTCGTTCTGGCGTGGCCTTTTCATGCATGATGAACCCATATCAACTTGACCACCTAGATGTTATTCTGCAATGTAATCTTGCATATTTTTTCTGCATTGAAGCGCCGTCGACGTGAATGGGAATCGAAGCCCCGCCGAGTGGAACCCAGTATAACGCGACCCCGTTGTAGTTAAGCCATGACGTCGTACGTCAAAATTAATGAGGGCCCTTTCAGTACGGCGCCTCCCATTAGCAACTGCGCAGTTTTCGGACGTGAACCTGCAGAATGGTAATTATAAATTTCGTTTCTACAACATGAGAACTATATCAGTACTTGTTAAAGAAAACTAAAGGAGAGAGAGGGAAAATAAGAGAAGAGCATGGGAGAAGATTGTACACGATCCTCGTCCCCTCCCCTCTCCTCTCTTCTCCGGAAAGCTCCCGGTACAGTTTCGTTCATATCGCGTCGTTCCCGTCAGCGGTACATATAGGAAGTCACTGCACGCAGAAGATTGATTATACGTCCCCAGATGCGGGAAAAGAAACGAGCTGCCTTCGGCTGCAAGAGAGGCACGCGTAGAAATTATAAAGCCTAACGTAAGACTTCGGCCTGATGTTACCAGGCTCGCACATTTTTTTTTTTTTTTTAGGCGAAACGCGTACATATATAGAGAGACAGAGGCACGGGCGAACACTGCAGCGTGTATACGGTGCAGCGTGTATACGGTAGCCCCGCCTTTGCCGTGTATGCGATACGATAACCACTCGAGAAGGGAGCGTGTCGCCGACTGGAACACGGCGCCACGGCGTATCAACTTCTTGTTCGTCGTGTTACCAAAACTGTCCGGCGATATTACGTACTGAACTGCGCGGCTGCGGCATATAATTATAGGCAAGTTTCTTTTCTTTCTTTTACTTTGATTCCTTATAAGTGTAAGCATGGATTCTTGTGAAATTTATTATTAGAGTGAACTGGGGTAGAGGGTTTCTCCCGCGTGAGACCTACGTGATGGAACGAAAGGCACGCTTTACGCGTCGAGTTAATAAATCCATCTTACGAGGTTGGCTATGCTTGGTTCGGTGCATATTAGCGCTGGAAAGCGTTCTCGCGCTAGCGTTAATGGGGTTATCAGAGAAAGCTTAAGAAGCGAAAAGAAAAATTGTGCCAAGTACAGCCAGGCTTATGCTTATTAGCGCGCTATGGCACATGGTGTATGCTGTACTGTACCTTGCTCCACAGAAATCATATATACTAACGGTGCGAAGTCTATTAGGCGCGGTGATAGAAAGTGCGGTCAAAAATTACATCTTCTGATATTACAACCTGTCGCGCAGCGCGTATGGTTACACCTTTTATCACCTAAATGGATGGATGGATGGATGGATGGATGGATGGATGGATGGATGGATGGATGGATGGATGGATGGATGGATGGATGGATGGATGGATGGATGGATGGATGGAGGATGGATGGATGGAGGGGATGGATGGATGGATGGATGGATGGATGGATGATGATGGATGGATGGATGGATGGATGGATGGATGGATGGATGGATGGATGGATGGATGGATGGATGGATGGATGGATGGATGGATGGATGGATGGATGGATGGATGGATGGATGGATGGATGGATGGATGGATGGATGGATGGATGGATGATGATGGATGGATGGATGGATGGATGGATGGATGTGGATGGATGGATGGATGGATGGATGGATGGATGGATGGAGGATGGATGGATGGATGGATGGATGGATGGATGGATGGATGGATGGATGGATGGATGGATGGATGGATGGATGGATGGATGGATGGATGGATGGATGGATGGATGGATGGATGGATGGATGGATGGATGGATGGATGGATGGATGGATGGATGGATGGATGGATGGATGGATGGATGGATGATGATGGATGGATGGATGGATGGATGGATGGATGGATGGATGGATGGATGGATGGATGGATGGATGGATGGATGGATGGATGGATGGATGGATGGATGGATGGATGGATGGATGGATGGATGGATGGATGGATGGATGGATGGATGGATGGATGGATGGATGGATGGATGGATGATGATGGATGGATGGGATGGATGGATGGATGGATGGATGGATGGATGGATGGATGGATGGATGGATGGATGGATGGATGGATGGATGATGATGGATGGATGGATGGATGGATGATGATGGATGGATGGATGGATGGATGGATGGATGGATGGATGGATGGATGGATGGATGGATGGATGGATGGATGGATGGATGGATGGATGGATGGATGGATGGATGGATGGATGGATGGATGGATGGATGGATGGATGGATGGATGGATGGATGGATGGATGGATGGATGGATGGATGGATGGATGGATGGATGGATGGATGGATGGATGGATGGATGGATGGATGGATGGATGGATGGATGGATGGATGGATGGATGGATGGATGGTGGATGAGGGATGGATGGATGGCAACAAAACACGATGGCATGGATGGATGGATTGATGGATGGATGATGGATGGACATGGAATGGACGGATGACGACATGGATGGATGGATGGATGGATGGATGGATGGATGGATGGGGAAGGTAAGGAGACAGCAACAAAACACGTGCACACAACAATGCTGCTCACAAAACGGGACGACACTTTCCAGTAATAGAAATCCCAACGAGACAGAAGTTGAACAATAATAGAGTAAGATAGAGTCACTCATGCAGATTTGTACTCGGAAAAAACTGCAATAACTTCGCTAGCACGTATTGATGACACACCTATCGTCTGAAAAAATGCTATCAGAATGCCGACCTTATACATAAGCGGTCACAGGTTTACCAGTGCGTCGCCTCGACGAAGTTACTGCTCTTAATTATTGCAAGCAGTTCGCGTCTCTCACAGCTATCCACGAAACACGTTGGACAACAACCTCAGAGAAGCAGGCGCAGGCCTGTTTGGAAAATACACAAACATGGGAAACTATACAACTAAAGCAGTATGATGTACCAATAGGTGCTCAAAGCACGATTTTTGCTCGCGTTGTGTCGAGCTTCTATTAAAAGTATGATTAACCAGCGGCGTTCTTGCGCAACTTGTAAACAGTTTGTGAATTACGCAACGTAGCCGACTAGGTTTAAATTTCATTTTTTTTATCACTTCGCTGCCGGCACTTAATCTCGCTTTCCTATACAAACACTTTGACATGAGGTACAAGAATAACACCGCAAGGGAAGCAGAAGCGGAGGGCATCCGGCAATCCCGTATAATTGCCCGGCGACAGATTAAAAACTTTGGAGCAAGCAGAGTGGCGGCTGCGTGCCGCGAAACTTGGTCGGCGTCCAATGCAATATCATTCGGAACGATGCGCCGACATGCATCGCAGAACGACCGTGTCATCGCCGTTTATAGAACACGGCCCCATAAAAATGCCTCGTCCCGGAGCGAAGTAATCACCGCCGCACAACTCTTCCTTCACGCAACACGTTCAAACTCTAGCGAACATATACGGCACAGCTGAACGCACACACGAATCCGTATAGAGCTCTTTCACAACCACGCACGAAGAACTCGAATGTTCGCAGGTGCAAATTGCCGTTTCGAAATCGAAAGGAACTCGAAGAGGAGGAGGAGGCGTAGTGGCCACAAAACCGAAGTATGGCGACGAACGTTTCGTGGCATTCTCAAATTCGAAGACAGTCCCCGAAAATAATGACTTTTTCCAGCTGTTTCTCACAACTGACTTGCGAAATGCTTCTTTATTTTATCACGCAGCTCTTAGGCGCCCGTTCCTGCGTTGAACGGCGTTGCCGTCGCTGTCGGTGGCGAACCGATCACATGAAAAAGTAACCGATAGACATGAAGAAATAAAACGAGAAAAAATGCCCATAGTCTAATTAGATTTGAACCCGGCCCTCTGCGTGGCAGTCGAACAACATGCACAGAGCCACGCTGGTGCTTGAAACTCTTTTGCGAAAAGACCCATTAAAGGCGTCATGTCGGGCAAGGAATCGCGTTAACCTATGTAATATAGCGTGGCAGAAGAGTGAAATAACAACCAGTCATCACACAATGCTAATTGCGCAACGAGTGTGTGGTTTAATGCTTCCCACTCACTGCAAAGTGCTCAGCTATAATTCTTCATCCTCATCAGCAGCATGCAGCATCAAACAAAGTGCATATAATACCTTACAGATGTGTAGCGGGTACTTCGCTTATCCGCAGAAAGATGAATAATGACGTAGTGGGTGCTGTCCTACCTCACAAAAATTATGATTTATGACGTAATCGATACCTTGCTGAAAGCCAAAACTTCAAACACAGTTGGCATTGCCCCAACACGAAGCTGCGCTCAGAATTCGGATTAGGCAGTATCGTAATCGTAGATGAATTTTTTTCGAGGAAATATCTTTTTAGTTTTCTTGCACTGACCCTCTGTAACGGGGTGATGTCGACCATCATTTCTCACCACATGTAACTTGTGTCGATTGCGGTTCCGTAGCTAGATACCTCATGTAGTCGCGTACGACAAGTATTAGCTAATGTTGTATGCTATTTGCGATATGTCGGATAGCTTTTGGCTAACATTGGCAGCTCAAGTTGGCTTCCGTTTGATATTAATGCTGGCTCATGTTGCTTAGCCGGTCTTGTAACAGCCGCTCTGTCCTCAATCAGTCTCAGTTAGACGATTGAGTTGTTTGCAAAATTTTATTTCTCACCTTTTATGTCTACGTTGGTGTCCGTGAAACGCAAAAAAAGAGAGAAAGAACTATCCTATTCGAAAGGTATAAACCAGGATTTAAAGCCAGCGCCCTCTCATCGTCTTTCGAGTCCAGTCATTTCTGGTTTCGCGTTCCAGAGGTTTACTACTGAAAATTAACCGCTTTAGTCTACAACCGAGCTCGAGCCACGATGACGAACACTAATTCGTGCAGTTGATGATTATATACAGATAAGAAAGATAACACTGGAATGGATAATGATATGTGGGGATGATGAACATGAAAGTAAGTAGTCAACTTGCGTTATAGCGCACACCAGATATCGCCTGAACTGTTATAGCCTCTTCAAAAGCAGTGCGCGTTGAACGAGAACCAGGAACGCTATCGCGCATCCTATAAAGCGTGCGAACGAGTCGTCGTTTCGGGGTTATCGCATCCGCGGAGTGAGGAGAATCGGGGTGTGTTGGCGTGCTTGCGCGGGGCGCGAGTGTCCGCATGCATTAAAACCTCGCGGCGAGCGGCTAATTAACGGGTCACGCACCGAAAGCGCGAGTGTGCGAACATGTGTTCGAGGTGCCGAGCTGACCACCAGCGATCGCGGACGATCGAAGTATAGGGGCTCGCATCACGGCTATAATTATACCTACGCCTGCCCAACATTCAGTAACTACAGGCAAAACACACACATACACACTCTCTCTCTCTCTCTCTCTCTATATATATATATATATATATATATATATATATATATATATATATATATATATATATATATATATATATATTTACACGCGTCGTTCCCGCAGACACACATCTACGTACGCACTGATATATATATATATATATATATATATATATATATATATATATATAATATATATATATATATATATATATATATATATATATATATATATATATATATCAGTGCGTACATGGATGTGTGTCTGCGGGAAAGACGCGTGTTTGTATTATTAGGAATAATTGCCCTTGTTGTATTGTTGTAGACACTAGAATCCTTAGGTATAACAAAAAAATTGAAAAAGTGAACCTCAACCCCCATTAGGATTACATTAGTTTTACCAAGGTTCTTATGTTTAATAAAGGAGCAGTCAGGCAAGGTTGCAAAGCCGTGTACAGCGGCGAGTATAATTAATTCAGGTGCATATCGTGAGCGATACAAAGGTAATTGTCGGTGGATGGAGATGTGCCTCTTTGACATCACGCAGAGGCAGCCGGTATCTTTTTTTTCTTCTTTTTTTTAGTTTTCCCATTCGCGCGACTAAAGTCAGAGCATACAGAGCCATTTCGCGCATCATCTTTATATCTCTTGCTTCACGGCCGGCCAGCCATCGTCTCTCATCTGCGGCGCCATCTCGACTCAATTTACTGCCACCAGCGCATCTCCCTACCAACTCTGTGCCGCGGTGGTCCCAGTTCATCCAAAAAAAAGAAAGAAAACGCCCATCAACAACGGCGCAGACAGGCCGGGACCGCAAATCTGCGCCGCCCGACCGGAATACCTCGCTCACACCACACTCCGTACACCTGCACTCGTTGGCAGGTGTACGCGGCCCTTCCTTCTGAGCCCAGAAGAAAAGCCATTACGTAAATATGAACGAATTGCGCCATGAAAGCGTTATAACGCACTATAACTCCTGGAGACCGGCGGCGCCAGTGCCAACCGCGGGCAATACGTGGAACGTTTGCTTCCAGTTTACAGATGGGAGATGATGCACGATGAGAGGAAAAGGAGGAGGAGGGGGAGGGGTGCACGATGGCGGTTCAGGGCTTGCTTGTGTGCAGGAGGGGCGTTTAGTCTGATGCGGATCTAGCACCTGCGCGAGTGAAAGTGCTTGGGTGCGGCGACGTTCAAGGCCGCCAATAAGCATCATAGCATTTTTGGCTGCGTACCTGCTGTCTGCCGTGTCCAGAGAAGCAACCCGTGAGCGGACGTATGGTTATGAAATGACGCAGAAAGAAGATTACTCCGTTTTTTTTTTCTGCACCGAAATATTTCATGATTAAACGGCAGCGAACCCAAACACCGACAAAGAAGAGAAGGACCACATGTGGTACAAGCAACTAGACTAAATTTCAGTCTTGTTACCGAAATATGTGCCTGTACTCCGTACGCAGAGATAACAGCTGTTCAGTTTTCTTTATCAGACAGAACTGATGCATTGTTTTGTTTAATGAGTTAGAGTGAAACAATGTCCAGGATCTCCGGCAGAAAAAACCTCCGGTTGGCTACACCGTGCTGGGCCAAGGGGAACATCGGTGGTAAGAGAGAAGGGGGAGAAAGGCGGAGGGCATGCATGTTTACGAACGGTACAGCGCGATCAAAGGCGCTCGTACAGGACAATAATCGTCTTTAAAAAAAAGAAAAAAATAAATAAACAAACACAGAATTTCAATTTCCTTGCGGTACGATGATGAGTGAGAACGCGTTTTCAGTGGCGTCTCCGTAATGTCTTTCTAACGCCAATGGTAAGGATCGAGGAAGCCGTTTTCGCATAGCGCACTCGCCAACAAGTACTTCGCACCATGACGTCACTCTTAGCACAACACTGCCTATATTGATATAAAAGGCTTCACGCTCAGCCGTTGGTCCCGTCTCGCGCACTTTCTCCTCATCGCCGTTTCGGGGTAAACATCTTCGCGAGGCGCGCGAAACTTCCTCGATGGAATGCGACGACGAGTGGGCGGCGGCGGCGCGTAGCCGCGGAGATCTTGTAGTGGAAGTGCGTGCATCGTGTCCATAGTTCATGAAGCACTCGTTTCCTGGTTCCAACGATGTGCCGCCGCCGTCGCCGAATAGCGTTGGGAACGCATTAAAAACGCATCACCGAGCCGTTGCGCCATTTGGCGACGACACGCGCGTTTTAATTGAGCGTTTGTCGCTTCTCAATAAAATGCGTATGTGTAGAAAGCACGAACACATCACACCTGCCGTCGGAGAGATCATGCATGGTCCTGCCACCCGTTTGCTCAATTTTATGTACATGCTTTCCTGACGAGGCCATATGAAAGATGCTTGTGATTGGTTTTATAAGGATAGCTAGACAAGAAAAGGTGCCGTTATATTTCACAAAGCGTGTTCATTCATTCATTCATTCATTCATTCATTCATTCATTCATTCATTCATTCATTCATTCATTCATTCATTCATTCATTTGTTGGCTCGTTAAATAATTCATCTACTGAACACATCATCAGCCACTTATAGAAAGACAGGGCAAAAAGTGTCGCGTGATATGCTGCAAGTCTGACGCATAGACGCGCGCGCGCGCGCAATGTGGACTTCTTTGTGGCATTTTCTGAATTATACAAGTAAGCTTAGTGACGGTTAGTCTATCGAAGCTAAGTGTAATTAAATGTTATTGGAATTTAGAAAGGAAGTCTATGTGCTCTGTGCGTGGGAACTAAATAATATTGGCGTTGAAAAAAGGAGTTATGTACGTAGGGAACATTTGATGAGACCCACAGATATACTATGTGTCGTTTTCGGTGAAATGTTCGAACTTTTCTGTCACGTCCGCTCTGCGCTATGCATACAGTCGTTGAGTGATAGTACCCACATTTTAGCCACCCGCGCTGCTGCACTGCTCCTTAATACGGCATGAAGGGCGTAAGACAGGCTAATAATGAATGAACACATCAATAAGCCAGTGATCCAAAGAGCTGGGCAAGCTTTCCTTAGCAACTGTTTTAATGTGTTGGTCGGTCTGTTCCTAGAGCAGTCTATTATATCTATAGAAACAATATGTCATGAATGTCGGCTGTACCGTAATAAGTGAGTAGATAAGCGCTCTGTCAAGCAGAATGCCGAGAACAGCCTACAGTCGTTGCATCCCAGACGTCTGGCATACGGGAGAATGACAGGGACGGACGGAGGTGAGTATAGCGGCAACAACGCCAAGCGCTGCTGTATACGCACGTATAAAATACGTGACTCATCTATCCTTCGTCTGAATGGTATACGCACGCACGCTCTCGCGAACGTAGTGGCGATGATTGCAGCATGTTTGAAATAACTCGCTGGGCTCCGGGCCACCTGTAAAGAATAAGAAGAAACCCCCACGAGTATGACCTTCTCTATTTACGAAGCTGAAGCTCACGCCGCGAAGCCGCGCGGAACTCATTCATCATGGAAAGGGGTTCACGTTCAGTGATAGAGAGAGGGGCATATTTTCACGAAATGCGTGGGAAAGTATGTGTACCATAGACACATAAAACAGCGGGGCGGCGGCTGTCGGCTGCTGACCCGGATCATCACCACCGCCTCGCCATGTGGCGTGCAACGCGGTATGCCCTTGAGAAGTCAATGCCGAGGCAAGATGAAGTACGAGCCTGTCAAGAGAAAGTATAGAGCACCAGTGCGCTCCCTCCCTCCCTCCTTAGTCTTTTGCGTGCGATGACTGTAGACACCGCTATGGGGCGCGTCAAACACCTGCCTCGATGTTCGAAGGTGGAGCAACGGGTATTTGGATGTGTCGCCCGACAAAGCAGGCGTGGGGGAAGTGTTTGCTCTACGCCGTATATATAGACACGGTGCGGTCGTAGGGTCACCGAGACGTGTGTAGGTCAGAGCCATTTCGCTGAACGATCGTGAGAACGGGTGATGCATTGTTTTGTTTTCTTACGCAATTTGCTTGTTTGACTTTGCGACTACGATTATTAATGTTCCGCATAATGATGCACGTGAAGCGGGCTCTCTGCACTGTATATCATTTTTTCGCCTCGTCGTTTGTTCTCATGGCGTTGTTTCAAGTTTTGCGTAGTCTTTGTTTTATGTGTGCCCATAATTACGTTGGACGGCAGTGGCGTCTCCGGTTGCTTTGGTGTACTTCTATACTCGCTATGGTAGCTTAGCGGGCGCGGCTAAGGCGTCGAACTACTAAGCTTGAGGACGCGGGCTCGATTCCCGATGAAATGCAAGAGAGAGAGAGAGAGAGAGAGGAGACGTCCGTGTACTTAGATTTAGATACGCGTTAAAGAACATCAGGTGGTCAGAATGAAGCCGGAGTCGCAGTCAATGTAGCTTTATTTATGCAACTTTTATACGGGACACGGCGTCGTCCATCGAAGGTCCGCGTCCACGCGTCAGCGAAGCCTACACGGAGTCCCACGTTATCGGAGTACAAAGAGAGAACGGTTCCTCTTCGTGGAACACGTCTGCCGAACGTCCTGGTGTCACTTGATAAGTTCGCAAAAAAGAACAAAGAAAAGGTGCCCCGAAAGAGCAATCTGTTTCTGGAAGCGGCAAAGGTTTGGGGGGTGATGATTGAGAACTCTTCCGTGGAAACACGACTTCGGACAGCATGGATTGCACGCCTTCAGAATAAGCACGTTTTCGTGAGTAGTATGGACTTGCGAATGTAAGGGATGGTTTTCCGAGCATGTCGGCCTAAGGCAGAAACAAACAGTAGATTAATTACACATGACGAACAAGGGAACCGCTGTAGTCGGTTCTTCTAAACTAGATGTCTCATTACCAGGCGTTAGGCACCTAAATTCTTTCTTTCTAATAGGCTTGCTTTCGGTGGAACAACAGTTCCACAGAGCCTACACGGAGCTACACGGAGCCTTAGCTTAGTGGAACTGCCGTTAAACTATGCAGGATTGCCAGTTGCCGAAGTCAGGGGTTCGTGTCCCATCAGTAGTGGTTGCGTTAGGATGTGTCTATCGCGAAAATTGAAGAAAGAAAAAATTAACGTCGCTTTCAATAAATTTAGATGCAGTGGAAAGGTTCTGGGTCGTCAGTATTAATTTTCAGCACTCCGCTACGGCGTTGTTCACACGACTTGGGCTTAAAACCTGCGCCACAAGCGAAAACGCTGTAAATCATTATTGTGAAACAACAGTCAGCGCTGCTGCGCCCGCCGCACGAAGTCATGGCCTTGCGTAGCTCCCGTGGTATGCGTCCACAGCGCAGCAGAATTAACGACCCTGCGAATGCCACGAAAACGTATTTACGCAGCTATGCCGACCAAATTTGCAACTAGGCGACAACGCAGCTCACCTCGCTCGTTACAGTGCTACGGAACCACGCGAAGCAAATGAATGCACGAAAAACGAAACATGAGCGTGTTTAAGGAACGAGGGCTTAGCACGCGAGACGCGCACATTGTGAAACGCGCCGTCGCGACATGTTTGTTGCATAATTGGTTTCCGGGGTTACGCTTGCATCACTGTTAGCACGGAATGTTAAAAGGAAGAAAAAAAAAATTGAGCAGCCCTTGCCGAATCGGTAAAGTGGGGCCATGCGAAGCATGCAGTATACGTACGTCTTTCTTTCTTTCTTTCTTTCTTTCTTTCTTTCTTGGTTCCTTTATTTATTTATTTGTTTATTTGTTTATTTATTTATTTATTTATTTATTTCGAATTGCGCAATGCTCCCTCGTAGCTGTTTCCTCCTTCCATGCCTGGAATTGGGCCTTCATCCACGTGCTCATCATCGCAGCACTTCAGTTGCCACAGGCAACGACGATCGTGCGTTCGTATCCAGGCAACAATGAAATGCAAATGTGAAATGACAAGTCACCTAGATAAAAGATCAGATTGTCATATCAGAAACGGCTGATCGCCGACAAGCCCACGATCGAGGGAGCATCAGTTATTGGAACACGGCGCATACAAATACGCGTGTGAACGGCCCACCTGCGAGGTCCGCATTTCTTTACGCTCGCCAGCGCCGGATTTCTCGCGTACGGCGCCACCGAATTCTGCGAGTCACAGCAAGCTTCGCATGAAAAACAAACATACAGTACTGCCGATACACCAGTGTTACAAACGTACGGATTTGTACACACACCGTGCTGGGAGAACGCGAGAAGCGAGGTGCCTGTACGCTTTGTTTCGCTCGTTATTCCGTTTGTGTGTCCTCGCGAGAAGCTGAGGCGCATTCCTTGTTTTCGTGCTATGACAACGCGGAGAACAGAAGACACGCCAGCCATGCACACGAATTTTGCTGGTCGAGTTTCTCTGGCAAGAAACCATGGCGAGAGACATGATCCGCTCGTTGTCCCCCTTCCGACCATGCTTGTCTCTGCTTTCGTGACTGTTTGTTTTTTGCAGCTTTCTTCTCATAGATGACGCTATAACTACTCTGCCCGCTAACAAGCCAAGTCCGTGTGTCTGCAAGCCTAACTCCTTTGTAAGGAGCAGAAT